>NC_091305.1:17515414-17555414 GCF_038502225.1 Cherax quadricarinatus | reverse complement strand
ATCACTCACGGTTTTATCTTTCCGGTACTCGTTGACTCACTTGGAAACTTTCTCTTTCACTCTTGTCTGGTGTTGTAATTTACAGCTCAGTCTCTCATGGGGAAAACTTGTCAGATTCTTTCATGCAGTCCTGGAAGACGCTGCCTCGCTATTCCTGTCTTTCATTCATTATCTTAGTGACTATCACAAATAGCTCCACTAAGTTCAGAATCATTTGAAGATTACGAATGTCCTTAATTAAAATTTCTCATGTGTGTACTCACCTAGTTGATCACCCGTTTCCACACTCACTTTGATATTTTTATGTGTGTGTGTGTGTGTGTGTGTGTGTGTGTGTGTGTGTGCGTGCGCTCGCACACACACACACACACACACACAGATCGACTAAAACAATATTTAAACACATCAACCAGCATTCCTCTATTGCGAGACATTCCAGTCTTCTCCATAAGCCCTGGAGCTCAGGAGTACAAACCAGCCAAGACGCAGTTTCTAGCAATGATCTCCCTGGCTATGTCCTCAGTCCTCGGCGAACCATACATCTGCCAGACAAGAGACATCACCTAGCCATAACCTCCACGATCTGAAGCAGCTATTCATCTGCTCGACACCAGCCGAGCACAAGACATATCACCCAGCCATATACATGTGCATCTCCTCTCTTGCCAACGCTTGGCTTGCAGTATCATTGGGGAAAAATCTTTCCCCACTGGAATTGGATTTGAGTGTGTGTTGGTCGCACGAGTGCCGGTGAGTGGCGGTACTCGCTGAGGCCATTACCCGAGCTATCACTTCCCACAGCCACCACCACAGTCACCAAGAGTGCCCCCACTCCCCTCATATTCTCCCCTCTCACCTCTTCCCTTCCCCGCCTCATCCTTCCTTTCTTCTTATTCTGTTCCTTGAAGGAAAGGGGAGCTATTGTATTCGTTTTGTAAGAGTCGATTCGGGAATGTAGTGGTGTGTGTATGTGTATGTGTGTGTGTGTGTGTGTGTGTGTGTGTGTGTGTGATTTTTTTAAGATATTAATATCTGTTTTTATTTAAATCTGCAAAATCATCCTGTGAGGATCGCTGGACTGCGAGATCAGTTTATAAAAATTTTACTTTTAAAAAGCATCAGTAGAGTTTGTCATCTCAGCAGAAATCGTGATAAGAAGAAGGAAGAAGAGGGAGAGGGAAAGGAGGAGAAAGATTAGGAAGAGGGGAGAGAGTTTTCATCCCAGCCTCCATGCTCCTGTGTTGCTGTGATACTTGCTATGACAATCTTCACAGTCCCGGGAAATGAAGATGAAGACTTCGTGGTGGCTGGAAGGTGGTCTGAGACAGGGGACACAAGCGTGCTGAACAAGCCTTTACTTAAACAACGTTTCGCTCTTAGAGCAAAACATCGTCAATATAATGGTTTGTTCAGAATACCCAGGACTCTGTCCACACATCTGTCAGGGTTACTTCAGCCAACCAGGTCTGAGACCACTGATGAGCGTGATTAGAGACCCAAACTGAAGACCCGCCAGCAGCAGACATGGGGAAAGGCAGAGAGTGGAAGCTCTTACTGTTACTATGAAGACTACAACACGTGTGTTTGATTCTCATGTTGACGCTGATGGTGGTTATGTCGGTGATAATGGAATGTCTGGTGAATACACCGAAGTTTATTTAGCAGTTTCTTCTATTCCACCAGAAACACACACACCAGTTGCTACCGAGTCAAGGGTTAAGAATTCAACTAACAAAAAAAAAATGAAGAACGAAAAATTATTAAGGGTTACAGGAGACTAAGAGGAATTTATTTGTAAAAAATGATAAAAAGAGAGGATAAATTTAAATGATTTGTTCCGATTTTTATGCGAGTAATTTTTGCAAATTCTTCAAGAATATTTTACTAACAATTTAAGAAAAAAATTAAGAAAAAATATAGATTACATTGCTATACTGAAAAAAAATTTGTATGGGAGCAGTAGTGATTAAGAATTTAATATAATTTAATATTGAATCACATTATTATAAAGACAACTGTGCTATTAATGTGTGTAAAGTGTATCTTTTTTTTTTATTCCTGCATTACATATTTACTATAAAGCATCAGAATACCCAGTGACTTCTGGATATATTTTGTCTCACAAAATAAGCTATAAATGAAAGTCAATGACTTTTGTTTTTTACTTTAGAATTATTTTCTAAATGGTTTCAAAAGTTTGCTTTCCTGCATTTACCTTGTCAGGAGGCGGGTGTGAGGGACTCATGCCCCAGTATCCACCTTGTTATGATGCGGGTTATTAAGGGAAACCACGATTTTAAATTCAAAATATACAGAAAACCAACAAATAACTGTTGTGCAAGAAAGGTATAAAATACCGACAATATGAAAGTTAAGACACATGTGCAACATCTGGATATCTTTATTGTAGACGTTTCGCCATCCAGTGGCTTTATCAATACAGATTCTAGGACATAATTAGAAGACAATAGAACTATATACAAAAGATGGGGTAATCAGTCCCTCAGTCTTGGAGTTAGTGTTCACAGCATCGTGGTGGTGGAGAATCTGGAGCAAAGGCAAGAAGACTGGCGGTTATATAGGCGTCAATGGATAGGGACGTGTAGCAGACGAGGGCATAGTCACTGATAGGCGGGATTCCCCAGTGGAAGCAGTGACTATGCCCTCGTCTGCTACACGTCCCTATCCATTGACGCCTATATAACCGCCAGTCTTCTTGCCTTTGCTCCAGATTCTCCTCCACCAAGATGCTGTGAACACCAACTCCAAGGCTAAGGGACTGATTACCCCATCTTTTGTATATAGTTCTACTGTCTTCTAATTATGTCCTAGTATCTGTACTGATAAAGCCACTGGATGGCGAAACGTTTACAATAAAGATAACCAAATGTTGCACATGTGAAATAAGTGTTCTTATGTGTACTATTATACACAATACACAAATAACCCACACATAAAAGAGAGAAGCTTACGACGACGTTTCGGTGTGACTTTGTCAATGGTCCAAATCGGACCGAAGCGTCGTCGTAAGCTTCTCTCTTTTATGCGCGGGTTAATTGTGCATCGTTCCAGTCACGGTATTGTGCCTTTTTTTGTTATTTGTGCACTATTATTCTTCACACCATGATAAAGTTAAACTTTCTGTATTCTCATCAATGTTTCTGAGAGCTTTGTGTATTTGTAGCTGAGAGTTTATAAAGAAACTTCGAAGGTTTATGAAATAGCAAATGATCTAAAATACCCAAAACACTTAATTGGTAAATATTTTAACATTGCTAGAAATACATTTTACAATTCAAAAAAGGACAAACAACCTCATTCAACTAAAGATATGTTGGTTCTCCCTGTGAAAACTTTTTTGATGTACCTTCTCTGCTTAAGAATCTTAATATCAAAATTGTATTTAAAATCCTGATACATTAAAAAACTTTCCATTAAAAAAAAGAAAAAAAAAATTCCCCCCAAAATGCTGACGGCTGTGTCTAAGATTTCCTGTAAAATATGGAATAAAATTTATTACAAACTGGGAAAAGTCTTGAACTAAGATTACAACAACAAATGTCGCATTAGAAGTGGACAAGATTCTAATGCTCTGTTTATTCATGCGAGAGATTTTAACCATCCAATTGATTTTCAAAAGGCCGAGAAAGTTGTATCAAGCAGGTTCATGGTTGAGAGAAATATAACAGAATCTAGCTTCATAAAAAATAGTTTTGAAATTAATATTAATATTGGTTTAGGATTATACAAATTTGACTGAAGAATTGAGACACTTGTGCAACACATGGGAATCTTTATTGAAGAAACGTTTCGCCACACAGTGGCTTCATCAGTCCAATACAAAGTGGAAGTGGGTAAGGAGAGTAGAAGTTTGAGGTAATCAGTCCCTCAACCTGGAATCGATGTGTTCAGTCCATCACTCTTGTAGGAAGTGCAGCATAGGGCCAGAGAGGTGGCTTATATACTGCGGTGAGATGAGGTGAAGCAGGAGGAGGTGGGATCACAGTGGGATCTGCCACTAGTGTAAGTAGGTCGTCGTCCAAAGGTTGGGCAAGCGTTGAAGTCTTTGTACCAAGATCCCATGATGTTACAGTGTCTGACAGATGTCGGTTTTCAAAACCATTCATCACATCTGTCAGACACTGCAACATCATGGAATCTTGGTACAAAGACTTCAACGCTTGCCCAACCTTTGGACGACGACCTACTTACACTAGTGGCAGGTCCCACTGTGATCCCGCCTCCTCCTGCTTCACCTCATCTCACCGCAGTATATAAGCCACCTCTCTGGCCCTATGCTGCACTTCCTACAAGACTGATGGACTGAACACATCGATTCCAGGTTGAGGGACTGATTACCTCTAACTTCTACTCTCCTTACCCACTTCTACTTTGTATTGGACTGATGAAGCCACTGTGTGGCGAAACGTTTCTTCAATAAAGATTCCCATGTGTTACATAAGTGTCTCAATTCTTCAACTTGTCGGTTTTCAAAACCAATCATCACAAATTTGACTCACAATTCATAAAATCTGGGAAGAATTTAAGATATATTCGACAAGCTTGGGTACAATATAAGCTATGTCTGACAGGTCCTTGTCTACCTCACCTACATCATCATAAATGATTTAGGTGTTGTATGTCGACCTTGAAGTATGCCTTCTACTAATCTTTTTTTTTTCTAGTTCCTTGATTATGAGAGAAATCACGAAAGCGCTTGGAAGTTCACTATCCTTTTCACAACGGCTGTTCTGCATATTATGTCACCTGGTTTTAGATTTAAGAAATAATATGCCACCAAAATTGCCCCAAGAGGCAGTATACAAAAAAGGTTTAATGTGATGTGTAACATAACAGTGAAATTAAAAAAAATACCAATCTCAGCGAGTGCTTCATTCCCTTATTTAAAATTAAGTAATTTCATATAGCCTTAAACTGAGTTAGACACTGAATTATAGACTAACCCACAACCGACAAACTTTCCCAAATATTTACAATAAGTACTGTATAATTTAACACCTGTGAAAAAAATATATTAATTAGTCGTGCATTTTAATGTATGTTGAGCTGCATCTCATGTGGTATTAAACTAGATTATAATAGTAATAGCTCATGCTTAATGGGAATTCATGAGGTAGTGTAATGACGTCTGAGATTCTCTGACATGAGGATGTAAGGTGATGAGGTTCTCTGACGTGACGATGTGAGGTGAGGATGTCTGAGGCTCCAATAACTGCGCGGCGGCGGCATCATCATCACCATCACCACCACCACTTGTACTATTACGATCACAGGTGTAGACTATTTGGGTTATACGATAACCACTTACGAACGAGCAAAAAGGCAACAGAGTAAATGATTGTATTTTCTTCACCACAAAATATTTACAATTTGTTTATAGCCTATGTACAGTATTTACAGTTATGAACAGTGAGGCGAATGCAAGCACAAGATACGGTGAGAACCGTAGCGACCAGACGTGAAGGTAGGTCTACCAAGGCTGCTTCACGAGTGTACCACATCGCTTCACAGCTTTGGTAGGCTTCCTTGTGATTGATTGAACCAAGGTACTAGTATAACGAAGGGGCCCCTTCTCGATAAATCCTTAGCATCTGGTTTGCTGGTCTGGAGGCAAGCCTATATGGGTGACATACGACGAATGAAATATACTCTTAGCATGCCACCATCACCACCAGTACCACCACCAGCAGCACCACCACCATCACCACCAGCACAAGCAGCAGATGCAGCAGGCAACAGCAGTACCATCACCAGCAGGCAGTAGTACAGTGCTTTTGACATGTGTTACAGATGACAATGGTTTATGTTGCATGTTCTGTGGCCAGCACACCTGGTCACTGCCTCTCCTGCCTAACACCACCTCATATGTCAACACTTACAACCGCTCTCTCTTCCATACGTCCCCACGCTCTCTCTCTCGCTTTTGCTCTTCCTCTCGTCTTCACTCTCTCTCTGTCTCTCTCTCTCCCCCCTCTCTCTCTCCCTCTCTCTCTCTCTCCCTACACAATACTCACCAACAGATGATAATCACTAGATATGTGAGGAAATTTTGATCGAAATATGCAAACACACACTCCTTTTTTATGAAAAAAAAGGAAAGAAAGTTTGCATATTTCGATCTCTGAGGTTATCTTGGGCAAATATGAGAACTAGGAGAAAGAAATTTGTACGTAGTGGATGGATGTACCAAGAACTCAGGAATTCCATTACTGTACAGAACATACCTGGAGGTTATTCCGGGGATCAACGCCCCCGCGGCCCGGTCCATGACCAGGCCTCCCGATGAATCAGGGCCTGATCAACAAGGTTGTTACTGCTGGCCGCACGCAGTCCAACGTACGAGCCACAGCCCGGCTGATCCGGCACTGACTTTAGGTATCTGTCCAGCTCTCTCTTGAAGGCAGCCAGGGGTTTATTGGCAATTCCCCTAATGCTTGATGGGAGGCTGTTGAACAATCTTGGGCTCCGGACACTTATGGTGTTTTCCCTTAGTGTACCAATGGCGCCCCTACTTTTAATTGGGGGCATTTTGCATCGCCTGCCCAGTCTTTTACTTTCGTAGGGAGTGATTTCTGTGTGCAGATTTGGGACCATTCATTCCAGGATTTTCCAAGTGTAGATTATATCTCTCCCTTCTGCGTTCCAACGAGTACAAGTCAAGTGCTTCCAAGCGTTCCCAGTAGTTAAGGTGCTTGATAGAACTTATACGTGCAGTAAAGGATCTCTGTACACTCTCTAGATCTGCAATTTCACCTGCTTTGAATGGAGATGTTAATGTACAGCAGTATTCCAGCCTAGAGAGAACAAGTAATTTGAAAAGAATCATCATTGGCTTGGCATCTCTCGTTTTGAACGTTCTCATTATCCATCCTATCATGGCACTGTTGTGATCCTTGAAAGTGAGATCGTCAGACATTACTACTCCCAGGTCCCTTACATTATTTTTCCGCTCTATTGTATGACCAGAGTCTGTAGTATACTCTGTTCTAGTTATTATCTCCTCCAGTTTTCCATAACGGAGTAGTTGGAATTTGTCCTCATTGATCATATTGTTTACCGTTGCCCACTGGAAAACTTTGTTTATATCTTCTTGGAGGTTAACCGCGTCCTCAGCAGATGACAGCCTCATGCAGATCCTAGTATCATCCGCAAAGGATGATACGGTGCTGTGATGTATCTCTCTATGTCTGATATGAGGATAAGGAATAAGATGGGGGCGAGTACTGTGCCTTGTGGAACAGAGCTCTTCACTATGGCAGCCTCCGATTTAACTCTGTTGACCACTACTCTTTGTGTTCGATTTGTTAGGAAGTTGAAGATCCATCTCCCCACTTTCCCAGTTATTCCTTTAGCACGTATTTTATGGGCTATTACGCCATGATCGCATTTGTCAAATGCTTTTGCAAAGTCTGTGTATATTACATCGGCATTCTGATTTTCTTCCAGTGCATCCAAGGTCATATCATAGTGATCCAGTAGTTGTGACATGTTGCTACAGACGCAGCTTAGATCGAGTTGTAGAAGGTATTAATTAGCTCTGGGATTGAGATCTCTGGGTGAAAACTTGAGTTTCTTGGAGAATGTCTTCCTTTTGAGATTAAAATTTGCTCCTGAGATTCTCTTTACTGCAGAAATATCGATTGTATTTGGTTTTCATTGACCTTTCTATAAGGTGATGAGATCTGGTTTCAAGTCGATAGCAGATGATTCTATGGCTATCCTTTCTAGGAATCATTTACTTGTGAATCAGTTCTGATTTATTCCCAATTTACGGTCTTATTGAAGGTTTTAGCACGTAGGAATATTGCTGAATCATACTGTTATGGGATTTCCAATGCTTAATTTATAAAAACCTATTAAAGACTTACCATATTTCTGACATCTTAATAGTTCGTCCATAAGTCTTGTTTCCTTACATGTCAGTAACTACCTCTTCATGAAAGTCATGCAGTCAAAACAGACCGTTCAAAACACACACACACACACACACACACACACACACACACACACACACACACACACACACACACACACACACACACACACACACACGCACACACACACACACGCACGCGCACACACGCACACACACGCACACACACATAGACAAGGTGGACAGAGATAGGATGTTCCAGAGAGGGGACACAGGGACAAGGGGTCACAACTGGAAGCTGAAGACTCAGACGAGTCACAGGGACGTTAGGAAGTATTTCTTCAGTCATAGAGTTGTCAGCAAGTGGAATAGCCTAGCAAGTGAAGTAGTGGAGGCAGGAACCATACATAGTTTTAAGAAGAGGTATGACAAAGCTCAGGAAGCAGAGAGAGAGAGGATCCAGTAGCGATCAGTGAAGATGCGGGGCCAGGAGCTGAGTCTCGACCCCTGCAACCACAATTAGGTGAGTACAATTAGGCGAGTACACACACACACACACACACACACACACACACGCACGCACACACACACGCACACACACACGCACACACACACGCACGCGCGCGCACACACACACGAACACACACACACACACACTACAAATAGGTAAGAACACGCACACGCGCGCACACACACGCGCACACACACACGAACACACACACACACGCACGCGCGCGCACACGCGCGCGCACACACGCGCACACACACACGAACACACACACACACACACACACACACACACACACACACACACACACACACACACACACACACACACATTCAGGAGACACCAACATGAGAAGCATCATAGGAAGTTGATGTGTGTCTTGTACGAAATCTGTCACCCTTTCATAGATTTTTGCCTGCCTGTCTCCATTTATATATATATATACATTATATATATATATATATATATATATATATATATATATATATATATATATAGTGTGTGTGTTTGTGTGTGTGTGTGTGTGTGTGTGTGTGTGTGTGTGTGTGTGTGTGTGTGGTGTGTGTGTGTGTGTGTGTGTGCGCGCGGGCGCGCGCGCGCCGAATAGGTAAAACTTGCGATTTTGGCTTAAATAGCAACACTCTTCTTGCCGAATAAAGAAAGCGAAAATTTGTGTATGCAATAATTTCGGAAAAATCATTCTAAACCCAACGAAAAAAATATATTTCACTGTGTTTGTTCACTATTAAATTATTGTAAGTTTATCTAAAATATATTTAGTTGGATTAGGCTAAATTAAATTGCGTTTATGATAATTTTCGGTAAGTTTTCTAAGGTTCTTTTGATACAAGATTATTAATTTTTACATTAACATAAATAAAAATATATATCTTTAAACGTATAAGAAAAAAATTTGAAAATATAATATATATATATATATATATATATATATATATATATATATATATATATATATATATCGTGCCGAATAGGCAGAACTTGCTATCTTGGCTTAAATAGCAACGCTCATCTTGCCATATAGGACAAGTGAAAATTTGTGTATGCAATAATTTCGCCAAAATCATTCCTAACCTAACGAAAAAAAATATATTTCACTGTTTGTTTAGTATTAAATTACTGTAAACAAATCTAAAATATATTTAGTTGGGTTAGGCTAAAATAAATTGTTCTTGTTATAAAAAGGTTAGGTAAGTTTTCCAAGATTCTTTTGGTGCAAAATTAAAAATTTTTACATTAACATTAATAAAAAAAAATATCTTTAAACGTATAAAAGAAAATTTCAGAAAAGACTTAATTTTAAATGAGTTCTTGCTAATTGACCAGTTTTACATATTCGGCACGACATATATATATATATTATATATATATAAATATATATATATATATATATGTGTGTGTGTGTGTGTGTGTGTGTGTGTGTGTGTGTGTGTGTGTGTGTGTGTGTGTGTGTGTGTGTGTGTGAGCAAAACAACCATTGTGAAGGAATAGTGAAATTCCAAGTGCTTTCGTGACTTCTCACATCATCATTGAAGTATGATGTGAGAAGTCACGAAAGCGCTTGGAATTTCACTATTCCTTCACAGTGGTTGTTTTGCATATTCTGAAATCACCTGTTTACTGTGATCTTATATATATATATATATATATATATATATATATATATATATATATATATATATATATATATATATATATATATATATTATATATATATATATATATATATATATATATATATATATATATATATATATATATATATATATATATATATGTTGTCCAGAGGGCTGAGGAAGGGTTGTTGAGGTGGTTCGGACATGTGGAGAGAATGGAGCGAAACAGAATGACTTCAAGAGTGTATCAGTCTGTAGTGGAAGGAAGGCGGGGTAGGGGTCGGCCTAGGAAAGGTTGGAGGGAGGGGGTTAAGGAGGTTTTGTGTGCGAGGGGCTTGGACTTCCAGCAGGTATGCATGAGCGTGTTTGATAGGAGTGAATGGAGACAAATGGTTTTTAATACTTGACGTGCTGTTGGAGTGTGAGCAAAGTAACATTTATGAAGGGGTTCAGGGAAACCGGCAGGCCGGACTTGAGGCCTGGAGATGGGAAGTACAGTGCCTGCACTCTGAAGGAGGGGTGTTAATGTTGCAGTTTAAAAACTGTAGTGTAAAGCACCCTTCTGGCAAGACAGTGATGGAGTGAATGATGGTGAAAGTTTTTCTTTTTCGGGCCACCCTGCCTTGGTGGGAATCGGCCAGTGTGATAATAATAATAATAAATATATATATATATATATATATATATATATATATATATATATATATATATATATATATATATATATATCCTCCATGGGGAAGTGGAACAGAATTCCTCCGTAAGCCATGCGTGTCGTAAGAGGCGACTAAAATGCCAGGAGGAAGGGGGGCTAGGAACCCCTTCTCCTTCGTTTTTCCTTTTGGGCCACGCCGCCTCGGTGGGATACGGCCGGTGTGTGAATATATATATATATATATATATATATATATATATATATATATATATATATATATATATATATATATATTACACACTAAACTAAGCATTAGTCAGAAACCTTAAAAAGCAAATAAAATCGTCCCATTTTTATATATATATATATAAAAGAATCGCTTGGTATAAAAGTGACACTATTTATCGTATCCGGCAACATTTCTTCCTAGAGCATTTTTCCAACTTTTATTTCAAGGACTAGTGAAGTAGTGAGGAAGTATGGTGCACGGCGTAGCAGGGAGAGCCTCGCCTTGTTAGTTTAAGATAGTCTTGCCACGGGTCGAGTCCTGTTTGATCTCCGAGCTAATTTCTGGGATTTTATTTATACTGCCTTGTGTGAAAACAAGCAGGAAATAATGGTTAAAAAAAATTAAAAAATCGTCATTATGTGTAAACAGCCCAGAGTTAAATTTACTAATATCTGTTATTTCATTAATTCTAGTTCGATAGACCTGCAGAAAACATTTCAGAATGGTTTTCTATTCCCATGTATTGAGGAAGATTTTTTGCATGAACTGATATTGTAATTGATTTGGTGGATGCTCAAGAGCGGATGAATAATAATACTTCGGAGGCAAGTTCCCCAGCCCCAGAGAGCCATGCCCAGGAGAGCGACGAAGTGGACCTTGTTTCCTGAGTGACGTTGGGTGCCTGAGTGAGGGCAGAGTAAGCTTGGTGCGGGTTGAGCTGAGTAGGCCTATAGATGGCAGCACCAGCATGTTGTGAAATATGAACCCAGTTGGGCATACATCACTCGGCCACCTACCCATGGTCGTCCACGACCATGATTGACTGAAATAAACTCTCGGTCTCTCTCTCTCTCTCTCTCTCTCTCTCTCTCTCTCTCAGGAACAGGGCACACAAAACAGAAGAGTATATATATACATCTGGACATAGAAAAAAAAAAACTCCCTACAGGGAGGGAGGGAAGAAAGAAAACGTCAGGGTGTGCTAACATCGTGGTCCAAGGCAGTGAGCTTCGGCAGGAATCACTGCACACCTCCCTACGTCTGGAATGATAATGCAACAAGAAACATCGCTGTGGCTGAGCTGTGATGTAATGGGGTATGGTCTCTGGAACGGTGAAACAGTCATCGTGGAGTAGTTACTGCAGGGTTCACTCAACCTGGGGCACAACCTGCTGGTACCCTTGAGGCATTGTCAGTAATTGGCAACTGGGCAGAACTATTGGCAAGCGACTTGGGATATTTCTCGACTGGTACTGTTGCTGGGGCTGTCACTGTCGGCGAGAGTGGAGCAAGTCGTAGCAGAGACGACTTGGGCAAAATATCTGGAGTCGTAACAGCATACACCATAACTGCATTATTAGTATAATCAAAAAGAAGTGCTAAGCCACAAGGGCTATACAGCACCATAACTGCAGTGAGCAGTCTGGCAGTCAAAGTGACATCATACTTTGAGATGGCTGCTCACTGAAGCTATGACACGAGTCAGACTGCGGCTTGCTGGTGTCGTCCTCCAGTGTCGTCCTCTCGACAGGGTTCGAGTCATAGTAGAGGTTAGCCTAAGTGTCCTCAGACTAGTTTTCTACATATAACTACACTCTGACAGTCAGGAGGTGGAGTGAAACGATTCCCAACAGGGAGTCGTTATAGGTACTACTCAGGCATGGCGTTTGCGAACGGCGAGCATAAGAGCTTTGCGTATATGGGGGCTCAGATGCTCATAAACTGATGCCTGGACTGACTAATGTCAGCTGTCAACGGTCACAACGGTTGACATGTAACACCAGGGTGTTACTAGTGGTCTGGGCTCAGACCACACATCAGGACACACGGAAAACTGCACACACCTGCACTGCACATGTGGTTACTGCATGGCTTGCACTAGCAAAAGATGCTTTTCTGTGCAAAAATCGACACCAAGACATACACGAACATGTGAGAACACTGAGAGGAATTAACGTGACATATATCTTCTCTCAATCTTATCAACAATATTGCAACAAATTGCTGTGAAACTATAACACTGTCGATATGACATCCTGTGATGTCAGGCGTGAAGTCGTGAGGAATGTCGTGGGGTGACAGCGAGGTAACATCAGGACAGCATGGTGACGTTGGGGTGACGTCAAGCAGCACCAGCATGGCACAAAATATGAACCCAGCTGGGCATACACTGTTTTCTCTGGTTTAGAAAGACACGTAAGCAAACACTAACACATTTATTAGAAAACGTTTCGGTCCTGGGACCTTGATCAAGGTCCCAGGACCGAAACGTTTTCTAATAAATGTGTTATAGTGTTTGCTTACGTGTCTTTCTAAACCAACTTGTCGGTATTTATTACCAAGGTTTATACCACTGTTTTCTCTGTCCAGAATGTATGTTCACTGGGCAGCTTGTGTGACATTTCCGAAAAATATTGTAGTGACAAACCTCTGCGTGACCGTCTAGCCCCCTTCTTCCTCTCTTCCATGCTCTCCCTCTATCCTTCAATCATCCCTTCTCTCTCCCTCCCTCCCTCTCCTACTTTCCTCACACGGTGTCTGGCTCGTGAGGTGATCCAGTACCCTGCCACCCACCTGCCTGCCCTCCGGTGTCTGGCTCGTGAGAGGTGATCCAGTACCTTGCCACCCACCTGCCTGCCCTCCAGTGTGAGGCTCGTGAGAGGTGATCCAGTACCCTGCCACCCACCTGCCTGCCCTCCGGTGTCTGGCTCGTGAGAGGTGATCCAGTACCTTGCCACCCACCTGCCTGCCCTCCAGTGTGAGGCTCGTGAGAGGTGATCCAGTACCCTGCCACCCACCTGCCTGCCCTCCGGTGTTTGGCTCGTGAGAGGTGATCCAGTACCTTGCCACCCACCTGCCTCCCCTCCAGTGTGAGGCTCGTGAGAGGTGATCCAGGCTGCCATAGTGAAGAGCTCTGTTCCACAAGGCACAGTACTCGCCCCCATCTTATTCCTTATCCTCATATCAGACATAACAGAGATATACACCACAGCACCGTATCATCCTTTGCGGATGATACTAGGATCTGCATGAGGCTGTCATCTGCTGAGGACGCGGTTAACCTCCAAGAAGATATAAACAAAGTTTTCCAGTGGGCAACGGTAAACAATATGATGTTCAATGAGGACAAATTCCAACTACTCCGTTATGGAAAACTGGAGGAGATAATAACTAGAACAGAGTATACTACTGACTCCGGCCATACAATAGAGCGGAAAAATAATGTAAGGGACCTGGGAGTAGTAATGTCTGAGGATCTCACTTTCAAGGATCACAACAGTGCCACGATCGCACGTGCAAAGAAAATGATAGGATGGATAATGAGAACTTTCAAAACGAGAGATGCCAAGCCCATGATGATCCTTTTCAAATCACTTGTTCTCTCTAGGCTGGAATACTGCTGTACATTAACATCTCCATTCAAAGCAGGTGAAATCGCAGATCTAGAGAGTGTACAGAGTTCCTTTACTGCACGTGTAAGTTCTGTCAAGCACCTTAACTACTGGGAACGCTTGGAAGCACTTGACTTGTACTCGTTGGAACGCAGGAGGGAGAGATATATCATAATCTACACTTGGAAAATCTTGGAAGGAATGGTCCCAAATCTGCACACAGAAATCACTTCCTACGAAAGTAAAAGACTGGGCAGGCGATGCAAAATGCCCCCAATAAAAAGTAGGGGCGCCATTGGTACACTAAGAGAAAACACCATAAGTGTCCGGGGCCCAAAACTGTTCAACAGCCTCCCATCAAGCATTAGGGGAATTGCCAATAAACCCCTGGCTGCCTTCAAGAGAGAGCTGGACAGATACCTAAAGTCAGTGCCGGATCAGCCGGGCTGTGGCTCGTACGTTGGACTGCGTGCGGCCAGCAGTAACAGCCTAGTTGATCAGGCCCTGATCCATCGGGAGGCCTGGTCATGGACCGGGCCGCGGGGGCGTTGATCCCCGGAATAACCTCCAGGTAACCCTGCCACCCACCTGCCTGCCCTCCAGTGTGAGGCTCGTGAGAGGTGATCCAGTACCCTGCCACCCACCTGCCTGCCCTCCGCCTCCCACACAGTGAAAACAAATCAAAACAAACTTCAATATTTTCGGTTTATACATTGATGTAGGACTGATTAACAATATACGGGAAAAATAATAATAAAAAAAGCTGTGTGTATATATACATATTCCTTTGATAATGCTCTATCAATTTGATGCCAAAAATGGGCAGTGGTAATATAATTTTTTGGTGAAACCGGAGCCACTGGACCATGCACTCGGTTTTTATTACTAGTCGCTTCGAAGGGAAAATTGTGTTCCGAACACAAATGAACTCGGACAGTTGTACTTAGGGAAGGGGGGAAGGGTGGGGGGTTGATCTCTAGCTCCAGGTTCAAAGTATTTGAACTGCCATTGTTTCGCATTCATAATTTTGCTACTGAATGAACGTATAAAGTTTATTTATAGATCCTATGGACCAAATGCTTCCCATCTTCAGCCATTAAACAAACATTAAGAAGCAATGTTAGTACTGTAATGAACGAGAGTCAGTGGAAACAGAGTTCAGTCCCTTTACCTTTGATGAGCCCCGAGAGTTTTTCTACTCCTGGAGCCCGGCCTTGGGCCAAGCTCGTCTGGTGCTTGACTAGTAAAGCTATAATTACTATCATCATAATCGTCTAAAAGTAATTATCTTAATTATTAGCACGATAATAGTCACCATAAAATATTAATTACAAGTCCCAGGAAAAACGCAACTGTTGGTAATAAACTTCCGTTATGGCTAAACGCCACAGCAAACTGGTGACAGGAAAATATATTTAGAAAACATAAGTGACATTCATATATATTTAGGAAAATAAGCGACATTCATAGGAGGAAAAGTTTTGTATCCTCCTCCTCCCTTCACTCTTGTAAACAGCCAACAAGATCAGATACCAATTACAACTTTCACCATTACTGTACCTTTCCTAGATTGCTTTAGGTGGAAATTATCTTCCTAGGTAGCCTCGTTAAAGGAAAAAATCTTTCGAAATATCGATAAAAATGAACGTAAACGTGAGAGTGGACAAGTCTGAGGGAATAGAAAATGGGGAATGGGTAGTGGGAGGGGAGGTTGAAGTAATTTCCTTTAGGTTAAGAAAATGTAGTAGTGAGGAGTGACCACCCTACCTTCATTCTCTTTGTACATTCTCTCTCTCTCTCTCTCTCTCTCTCTCTCTCTCTCTCTCTCTCTGTCTGTCTACAGTCTCGTGCTGTCAGATACGTATCACAGACGAGTGTCTCGTATACGTATCGCTCTACATAGAGCGAAACGTTGCCCTCAGTGCTTGTGGCTTAACCTGTGTCAATTCTTCATTACGGTTGTCAATGCGCTTTTGTCTTTAAGCTTAATAAGGAAAGTTGACTTCTTGTATTAACACGATTTACATAAGAACGACCACTTGACGCCTTTTACAATAACCACTTGACACTTCCTACAATGACCACTTGACGCCTTCTACAATAACCACTTGACACTTCCTACAATGACCACTTGACGCCTTCTACAATAACCACTTGACACTTCGCCTTCTACAATAACCACTTGGTGCTTCCTACAACGACCACTTGACGTCTTCTACAATAACCACTTGACACTTCCTACAACGACCACTTGACGCCTTCTACAATAACCACTTGACGCTTCCTACAACGACCACTTGACGCCTTCTACAATAACCACTTGACGCTTCCTACAACGACCACTTGACGCCTTCTACAATAACCACTTGACGCTTCCTACAACGACCACTTGACCCCTTCTACAATAACCACTTGACGCTTCCTACAACGACCACTTGACGCTTCTTACAATGACCACTTGATCCCTTTTACAACGACCACTTAACGACCTCTAAAGCCTCCAAAGTCGTGAAATCCACGACCCAAGAAAGGTAATATCAGGTGATTATTACCTTGAGGGATCAGCCTCTCAGCAGCTTTCTTGTCCATGAATATTAATTAATATTTGCTTAAGAAAAGGTTGGAAAGTTTTGAATATTAATTATAGAATTTTTAATAGACCATTTTAACTACACCTTTATTAGAATACTTTAAAACCTCCATCAAGAGAAGGAAGGCTCGACTCTCCGTCCGTATTGGTCATTCAGTGCGAGGAATGCTGGAGGCTCGACCCTCCGTCTCGTATGGGGTCATGCAGAGAAAGAAATGAATGATTGATCCTGCGTCCGTGTTGATCACTTAGATAAAAGAGTGGTGGAGGCTCGATTCTCCGTCCGGTAATTATGGAACAGAAACGCTACATAACTGCACTCGCCTAGATCCTAAGAGAACACATACAACTCGACCAGCTAACAGTAACGAGGACCTAATACAATTAAAACACTGAATGTAGTCCAATACTATTGAAGTACTGAATGTAATTCGTTCAAGTGAAGTGATTCATCCAGCTGAAGTACTGAATGAACTCGTTGTACAGTAACAGGATACAGTGTGTGTGCTGAATTGGATCAAGTGACGGATGCGAGTGTTGACAGGATGACTGGATGAAAACAACTGCGCTGTTAACATGGGCAGAGTTATTAGAGGCAGAGTGAAGGAAAGTGACAGGGAAAAAAATGCGTCAGGATGAAAATAAAACGTAATAAATGACCAGAACTATGTAATGAAAGGAAAAAAATAATGCATATGAAAGCAGAACGGTAAAGGGAAAATAGAGACGATGATGGTGTTGAGGAGAGAGAGAGAGAGAGAGAGAGAGAGAGAGAGAGAGAGAGAGAGTGTGTGTGTTTGGTTTTCTACACGACAAACCATGTCAATAACGTATCTAGTGTCCTCTACCCTACGATATACTACATCACCTCTCTAAGCAGACGGATGATCGGGCGTATCACTCGCTCTGAATGACCCGCAATACACAGAGGACAGCAAAATATTAAACCTTATTCGAAGAGTGATATACTTCGTGTGGCAGTGAACTAATCTGAATCTGCATAAGTTACTACACGAGGCCTGGTCATGGGCCGGCCCGCGGGGGCGTTGACCCCGGAAATCCCCTCCAGGCATACACGGGGTATGTGTGACCCCTGACGGGCCTTGTGTTTCACGCCGACTCCTAAGCCTGGTGCTGCCGTCTAGCAGGCTTCATTCAAACCCAGACCTAAGTACACTGAATGTTGTTTCGCTCCACACACAGACAGGAAAACGTTTCCCAACTACACGCTCACTCAGCCTCAGTCTCAGCTTGACCTAGCCTGGCCTGGCCTAGCCTGGCCTGGGGCTGTCAACCAAACACGCTCCACAGCATTATTATTCAACCAGAAATTCATTTCACTACACCTGCTGCCTCTGTATTTGACTGAAGAAGCCAACTGTGTAGCAGAATCGTTTCAAAAGTAAAGATACCCAGCTGTTGCACATGTGTCTCAGTCATCAACTTGTCGGTATATACTATTTTTAACACAAGTTACCCTATTGTCGTGTCTCCTAGTCACATCACCGAGACAGGTACAGGCAGTGTTAACTGGGTCCCTCTTAACCTCCCGGTTGTATCTGTCCTTAACCACGTTTCCAGCGTCAACTGTACTTTGCCGCCTGCTGTTACAGCTCCACAGCCTCATCGCCTGCCATTCACAGCACGACAGAGGTGAGATTAATGGTTTTTCTCCGCCGGAGTGTCCTCGGTGGTGGAGTTCACCCTGGCCTCTAAGAGTATTTGGGGGTGTAGTGGCAAGTTCTCGCCATCCTTCACCACCTACGGTGGTACCTCTACCACCACTCACTCCCTCTATACTGTCTCCGTGAATTCCACCGTAAATTTCTGGCCAAAGCTGTATATCTGGGTGCCCAAGTTACTCAAAGCCAAGTAGATAACAAAGCCACGTGGATAACAAAGTCACATGGACGATTAAACTATGTGGATGACCAAGCCATGTGGATGACCCGATGTCTTTGCCCTTCATATGCCTCGCCTTACCCCTAGCCGAGTCACCAGAAACTTTCTACAGCTTTTTACCGCTATTTTAAAGCTACTGTAGCTTGAAGTTTTAGTTTTCCTGTGTTACTGTCCCCCACGTGCTCTGCCAGTAGTGCAGCCCAGCCTCCTGACACATGCGTCCTAGCGCAGCCGACACACTTCCTGCCGTCACTCTGGGGTTGGCTCACGGACGGCCCTCAAACTCCAAAGTGATTTCAGCCGGGGTTGAAACGCTTCTGTCTTGTCTCAGAGAGAATTTACACTTATGTCCGTTGTTTGTCTTGAAACACTGCATAGCTCCTGACGACGCACGGGAATGCAATATATATATATATATATATATATATATATATATATATATATATATATATATAGGGAGGTACCACCTCTACAACTGTCCTAGGGACCCTCATCCTCAGAGAAAAGAATAAACTTGCTTCAGGGAAAACTCAAGGTTCTCCCTGAAGCTGTTTGAGAATTTTCTCCTACCACCCCCTATATTTAATATATATTTTATTTAAAGACAAAATACATTGACAAAACATTCACAAAGATACAACAGAAAGTAAAACAACATAGGTAACTCAGAGCTACATCTCGAATACTTCGTCCAGCTCCCCGGCGGTGGACGGCGTGCCCAGAATGCTGCAGGCATTTCCTCTCTGGATCGCAACACTGAGTCTCTATCAATAACAACACTGCGCTAGCCAAGGATTCGAACCCATGTTGCACTGGCCTGCCTCATGGTAAGCGAGAACCACATGACGCTTTAAACCACAGGACCACCCAACCCAATAAGAAGCCTGCTAGACGGCAGCACCAGGCTTAGGAGCCGGCTTGAAACACAAGGCCCATCAGGGTCACATATACCCCGTGTATACCTGGAGGGGATATAATATATAGATTATATATATATATATATATATATATATATATATATATATATATATATATATATATATATATATATAGTCAATTAGCAAGAACTCATTCGAAATTAAGTTCTTTCTAAAAAAAAATCTTATACGTTCAAAGATACTATATTTTTTCATTTATGTTAAATTAAAAATGAACAACTTTGTACCAAAAGAACTTAGAAAACTTATCTAAACTTATTATAACAAGAGCAATTTAATTTAGCATAATCTAACTAAATATATTTTAGATAAGTTTACAATAATTTAATAATAAACAATGAAATATATTTTTTTCGTTAGGTTCAGAACAATTTTTGAAAATTATTTCATACACAAATTTTCGCTTGCCCTTTTTGGCAAGACGAGCGTTGCTATTTAAGCAAAAATCGTAAGTTTTACTTATTCGGCACGACATATATATACACACGCATACATAATACGTATATATTTCAATTGTGGAGTCCGTGGAGTCCGTGGTGTGCTCAGCGTTTTGGACACGATGAAAGTTATTACAGAAATGAAATATGATAGTATTGTTGTGAGGGGCGAGAGAGGAGAGTGGAGGAGAGAGGAGGAGAGTGGAGGAGAGAGGAGGAGAGAGGAGAGGAGAGGAGAAAGAGGAGAGAGGGAGGAGAGGAGAGGAGAAAGAGGAGAGAGGAGAGGAGAAAGAGGAGAGAGAATGAGAAAGAGTAGGAGAAAGAGAGAAGCAGAGAGAGAGAAGCAGAGAGAGAGAGAGAAGCAGAGAAAGAGGAGGAGAGAGAATTAGAGAAGGAGAGAGAGAGAGAGAGAGACAGAGAGGCACCATGAAAGTAATGCCGGGGCAGTAGTAAGTATGAAAGGGAGAGTGTTGGTACTTGGGGAAGCAGTTGATATCCTTGGGGTGAAATTTGACTCCAAACTGACTATGAAGAATCACGTTGCAAATCTTGCAAACAAGGCAGCCAAGAAGCTTACATCACTTCGACGTATCTCACATTTGCTTGACAGTAGGGGTTGCAAGATTCTGTATGAGGCACAAGTACGCTCACACCTCGAGTATGCTCCGTTTTCTTGTTTTGCCTTTTCTCTCTCTCATCTGCGACTGCTTGACAGACTAGAGAACAGTGCAAGACGTCTCATCTCTCGTCTGGACCCTTCCTGGATAGATCCATCATTTCAGCAGAGCCTTCAACACAGGAGGGATGTGGGTGGTCTTACTGTTATGTACAAGGCCAACATTGTCAAAGTACCACACTTAGTTCCACTTCGAGGACAGCGAGAAGCAAGTTTCTATACCACAAGACGGGCAGAAAGCAGCAACTTCACTCTGGCTGTACCCTTCTCCAGAACATCACTTCATCTAAGATCTTTATCCCCAGGATGACTCGAGTCGAGCACATTCGTACAGCATTATGTCAACGAGATAAAGTCAGTTGATTAAATGAAAATGCTGGCCCACAGATGGCTCCAACTTCATCCTGTTCCCTACTTTTATGTCTCATAACAATAAAAATGCTTTCAAATGAGCTGATGTAAAGTAACAGTTCTTAGCTTGTCAATGAAGTTAGGGATCCTTAACCTAATCTTGTTGAACCCTGAGTAAAAAAAGGAGAGGAGAGAAGGAGAGAGGAGAGGAGAGGAGTAGAGATGAGAGGAGAGGAGATAGATAGATAGATAGATAGATAGATAGATAGATAGATAGATAGATAGATAGATATAAATAGATAGAGAGAGAGAGAGAGAGAGAGACATTAGACTTAACACGATTTTCCTTTTACCAGAGGTGAAGTTTGACGTGTTTTCCTTCTTCCCTCCCTCTCTCTTTCCCTATCTCTGTCTCTCCATCTCTTTCTATAAATACATATTAGGTAAAGATATACCAGAAAGGGCACAGAGAACACATACTAAATTAGTTCATTTCTTAAAAAAATATATACCTTTACTTAAGAGAGGCGCTCAAATTGCTTTAGCTTTAGGAGCTTAGTCGACGAGATGCAACTGAGACACACAATACGCCATTATTGTATGACACTGGGAGACACAATACACCAATGTTATATGACACTCAAGACCTGAAAAGCTTTCGTCGCTTGCAAAACAGTGAAGAAAAATACACCAGTTGCTTTTCGAGAACAAAAATGTGGTCTTTGTATACAACTGAGGAGACTGCGAGTGACGCTACTGTGGCTACAATTGACAAGCGATTTATAATTTGCAGAGGGAAATTCAGATGTCCTTTCGGTCTGTTTTAAACCATTATGGCGTCTCGTAGTTTCAGAGATCAAATGACAAATACCAAAGCTGTTCCTCGTATCGTGTATGGTTCGTAATCTGCCTTGTCTAACGTCATACACTCGACGAAAGTATTTAATCTGTTTCTGAAGTAATATTTTTCTACAAGTGCACCAAAACGTATAAAATTTCGAAAAATACACACAAAGTATTCAGAATACGTTTATTTTAAATAAATTATTTAGAATAACTATTCAGAATAAATTGAAATTACTGTATCGAGGAGAAATTACACCGTCCAAATGTCAGAAACATGGATACATCACCAGACAATTCTGGCCTCCTGCTGAAGAAGGGAAGACTTCTTTTGTTTTAATCAAATTAGCTCAGCTCTACCTGAAGTATACTACCACCCCCAGGATGTCACCCACAATAGTCGATTAACACCCAGGTACTATCGTTTCCACTCCGCCCGAGGATCGAACCAAGGACACTCAGCATGTGAGCAGGAGCCAAGGGACACCCTCGAAACCCATCAGATATATAAACATGAAAAATGCCACTTTGAAATATTCAAAGGCGAAAATATTGCTTGATAAACCAAGTAACTGGGTTCAAAGTCATCGACTACACGAGGGTCATTTATTAAGGAGACATTTAACCTGTGCACTACTAGTCAAGCCAAACTTATTCTCTAATAGAGCTACCAGTCTCTTAGTATATATTATATACACTGAGAATACACAAATAACCCGCACATAGAAGAGAGGAGCTTACGACGACGTTTCGGTCCGACTTGGACCTATTACAAAGTCACACCGAAAGGTCGTCATAAACTCTTTTCTATGTGCGGGTTATTTGTGTATCGTTCCAGTCAGGGTATTGTGCCTTTTATTATACACTAAAAACACCTACAGGTGCACGTATCGGTATCGGTATCTGTATCCAGACCAGAGCTTTGGTGAGATGGGTAAGGAAGAAGGATGGGTAAGAATAGAAATTTTGGAAAAGGGTGGGAGGGGGGAGAGAGGTAGGATATAAAAGGTAAGTGGCCCAACCACTTTGGTGTAATTTAAAAAGTGTACGTAAAATGATAAGATATTCTTTAAGAGGTATAATACTAACCCATCAGAGTCACATAGATATAACAGATATATAAGTACATGACTCTGAATTGGTAGTAATTATACAAGTTGCAATTGCTTTTTTTTTTTTGCGATTGCACAACGGATATTTATGCGACAATGAAGGCAATAATTTTCTGGCCAGTTTATGGAATTACGAGGTGCACGTATCCTTCTAAAACTCTTACGTACCCACAACATACCTGGAGGGTGTATGGGGGGTCAACACCCCCGTGGCCAGGTCCATGACCAGGCCTCACATACGTCTGTCGTATGTGCAGTCATGCAATCGTTACCCCTGGCTAGCACCTGCATAAATAAAAAGGGTAATTCTTCTTTAATTAATTTTAATTTAATGAGTGTATACAAATATCAATCATAGTTGAGGGATAAATTTGCATTAATGATATTACCGCTGTAAACAGTGAGTAAATTAGATCAGCATAGTGATGTGCAGACAATGGTATGTAGACAACCGTGATCGGTGGTTGTTTATCTAGACTTGGTTGACTGGTTGGTTGATATAGTTTGGTTGGTTGGTTGGTTGGTTGGTTGATATGGTTTGGTTGGTTGATATGGTTTGGTTGGTTGATATGGTTTAGTTGGTTGATATGGTTTAGTTGGTTGATATGGTTTAGTTGGTTGGCTGGTTGGTTGATATGGTTTGGTTGGTTGATATGGTTTAGTTGGTTGGCTGGTTGGTTGATATGGTTTGGTTGGTTGATTGATATAGTTTGGTTGGTTGGTTGATATGGTTTGGTTGGTTGATATGGTTTGGTTGGTTGATATGGTTTAGTTGGTTGACTGGTTGGTTGATATGGTTTGGTTGGTTGGTTGGTTGATATGCTTATGTTGGTTGATATGGTTTGGTTGGTTGATATGGTTTAGTTGGTTGGCTGGTTGGTTGATATGGTTTGGTTGGTTGGTTGATATAGTTTGGTTGGTTGGTTGATATGGTTTGGTTGGTTGATATGGTTTGGTTGGTTGGCTGGTTGGTTGATATGGTTTGGTTGGTTGGTTAGTCGATATGATTTGGTTGGTTAGTTGATATGATTTGGTTGGTGAGTTGATATGATTTGGTTGGTTGGTTGATATGGCTTGGTTGGTTAATATAGTTTAGTTGGTTGGGTGGTTGGTTGGTTGCTTAGTTGTGTTCTTAATTATCAAGTCTATGGACTACACGAGCATCATTAAAGCTGGATGTCACCACCATACTAGGAGGTGCGGAGTTACCAAAAATATTCTTCAGAGGCTGAGGAGATGTTGTAGAGGTGGTTTGGATAAGAGGATGCACAAAAATGGGATGAATAGGAGGACGAATAAATTTGGGGTGGAGGGAAGGAGGGGGTAGAGGTCGTCCTATAAAAAGTTAGAGGGAAGGGGACGAGGTGGTGTTTTGAGTGTTAGAGGCTTGGCTATCCAACAGGCTTGTGTGAGCGTGTTAGATAGAAGTGGAGGCAAGTAGATTTATGATTTGATGTGCTGTTGGAGTGTGAGCAAGGTAACATTTATGAAGGGATTCAGGAAAACCGGTTAGTCGAACTTGAGTCCTGGAGGTGGAAAGTACAGTGCCTGCACTCTGAAGAAAAGTAAGGATATTGCTGTCGGGAGGGTCATTTGAATTGTGAGGTTTACGCGCTTCTGGCAAGGAAATAAGAGAAGGTGAAATCATTATATATTTATATATATATATATATATATATATATATATATATATATATATATATATATATATATATATATATATATATATATGCAAGGAATTCGCGAGAGCATGCGAAATATACACAAACACTGATCTCTAGCTGAAGGAGACTCGAACCTACGAACCTTAGGACAAGGTATGCAGTGCTTTACCAATCTACCCACACTGGACCAATACCTTGGCGTGTAGCAGAGCTACACGTTTGATCCAAGGCAGCCAGCTTTCAGGGAGAAGGCTTACAGCTTTTCATCTCATCCCCTGCATGCATCAGCCTTACTAGAGATTTGAACAATGCAAGGAATTCGCGAGAGCATGCGAAATATACACAAACACTGATCTCTGGCTGAAGGAGACTCGAACCTACGAACCTTAGGACAAGGTACGCAGTGCTTTACCAATCTACCCACACTGGACCAATACCTTGGCGTGTAGCAGAGCTACACGTTTGATCCAAGGCAGCCAGCTTTCAGGGAGAAGGCTTACAGCTTTTCATCTCATCCCCTGCATGCATCAGCCTTACTAGAGATTTGAACAATGCAAGGAATTCGCGAGAGCATGCGAAATATACACAAACACTGATCTCTGGCTGAAGGAGACTCGAACCTACGAACCTTAGGACAAGGTACGCAGTGCTTTACCAATCTACCCACACTGGACCAATACCTTGGCGTGTAGCAGAGCTACACGTTTGATCCAAGGCAGCCAGCTTTCAGGGAGAAGGCTTACAGCTTTTCATCTCATCCCCTGCATGCATCAGCCTTACTAGAGATTTGAACAATGCAAGGAATTCGCGAGAGCATGCGAAATATACACAAACACTGATCTCTGGCTGAAGAAGACTCGAACCTACGAACCTTAGGACAAGGTACGCAGTGCTTTACCAATCTACCCACACTGGACCAATACCTTGGCGTGTAGCCAGAGATCAGTGTTTGTGTATATTTCGCATGCTCTCGCGAATTTCTTGCATTGTTCAAATCTCTAGTAAGGCTGATGCATGCAGGGGATGAGATGAAAAGCTGTAAGCCTTCTCCCTGAAAGCTGGCTGCCTTGGATCAAACGTGTAGCTCTGCTACACGCCAAGGTATTGGTCCAGTGTGGGTAGATTGGTAAAGCACTGCGTACCTTGTCGTAAGGATCGTAGGTTCGAGTCTCCTTCAGCCAGAGATCAGTGTTTGTGTATATTTCGCATGCTCTCGCGAATTTCTTGCATTGTTCAAATCTCTAGTAAGGCTGATGCATGCAGGGGATGAGATGAAAAGCTGTAAGCCTTCTCCCTGAAAGCTGGCTGCCTTGGATCAAACGTGTAGCTCTGCTACACGCCAAGGTATTGGTCCAGTGTGGGTAGATTGGTAAAGCACTGCGTACCTTGTCGTAAGGATCGTAGGTTCGAGTCTCCTTCAGCCAGAGATCAGTGTTTGTGTATATTTCGCATGCTCTCGCGAATTTCTTGCATTGTTCAAATCTCTAGTAAGGCTGATGCATGCAGGGGATGAGATGAAAAGCTGTAAGCCTTCTCCCTGAAAGCTGGCTGCCTTGGATCAAACGTGTAGCTCTGCTACACGCCAAGGTATTGGTCCAGTGTGGGTAGATTGGTAAAGCACTGCGTACCTTGTCCTAAGGATCGTAGGTTCGAGTCTCCTTCAGCCAGAGATCAGTGTTTGTGTATATTTCGCATGCTCTCGCGAATTCCTTGCATTGTTCAAATCTCTAGTAAGGCTGATGCATGCAGGGGATGAGATGAAAAGCTGTAAGCCTTCTCCCTGAAAGCTGGCTGCCTTGGATCAAACGTGTAGCTCTGCTACACGCCAAGGTATTGGTCCAGTGTGGGTAGATTGGTAAAGCACTGCGTACCTTGTCCTAAGGTTCGTAGGTTCGAGTCTCCTTCAGCCAGAGATCAGTGTTTGTGTATATTTCGCATGCTCTCGCGAATTCCTTGCATTGTTCAAATCTCTAGTAAGGCTGATGCATGCAGGGGATGAGATGAAAAGCTGTAAGCCTTCTCCCTGAAAGCTGGCTGCCTTGGATCAAACGTGTAGCTCTGCTACACGCCAAGGTATTGGTCCAGTGTGGGTAGATTGGTAAAGCACTGCGTACCTTGTCCTAAGGTTCGTAGGTTCGAGTCTCCTTCAGCCAGAGATCAGTGTTTATATATATATATATATATATATATATATATATATATATATATATATATATATATATATATATAATCAAACTGTGGCAAGCCAGAGTTCGATCCCACTACGCACTGCCACGCCTCAAGAGACAACACAATGTACATGTCACCTTATCCACTCAGCTATCAATCCTACAAAGATCACGCACCCAGCAGAGCTAGGTGTTGTTCGTGATCCGAGGACACTCGTGGCAGCGGATGATCAAGGATTAATTTCAGCCCCCTCCTGTTTGAATACCCGCCTCCACAAGCAGTCTATATAGTAATGACACCACGAAACAAGTGGTTCTGTATCATTTACCAAACTGCGGCAGGCCAGGATTCGACCCCACGACACAATGTCTCGGCTCAAAAGAGAAGAAATATAATTCTGCCATAATTCAATATCATACAGGTTATATTACCTTAGTTTCTTACTTCTTCGCGTAATAGTTTAAATAAGTATAATCTTGTAATATTACATTAAAATAGCATTTCGATATTAATGTAATGCAGTTTAGAGTCTGATGACTGATAAAGAATCATCCGAAACGTTAATAAACTGGATATCCTTTGAAGATCTTATCCTTGACAACCTTGATCTCTTCATAATGATGAGGAGATGAAGTTTGGAAAGAAGGAGACTCAACTTCTTGACTATGAATTCCTTAAAGTCTGTAAGAGCTATAATGTTATACCTAAGTTCTTGCAATCAGAGGTATATTCTATCAGACTCTTAACTAGTTATTTGCACAGATCCTGGTAGCATAAACTTATCATTTCTGAAATTAAAAAAAAAAAAAAAAAAAAAAAAAAAAAAAAAAAAAAAAAAAAAAAAAAAAAAAAAAAAAAAAAAAAAATTGTGAGTAATTTAAATTCTGAATTTTTAGCAAGTCCTGAGTACTTTAGGACTCTAACTCTAGTACATGTAAACTGAAAAGTGTAGAAACTACAAATTAAAAAGAAACTACAAAGCTGATTTATATCCACTTTGTCTAATGCTGATGTAAATAAAGTTATATTTAGCTTCTCTAAAAGAATTCTTGCAGAGAGTGAAGAAAAAGACGTGTCGTTGAGATTTGATTTTGGATTGCCAGGGTCATACACTTAAAAAATCAGCATTAATATAATGAACTGGTTAACGACATAATTGCAATGGGAACGGCGTGATAATCAACTGGATATAAGGGATTGGGGACCGAGGAACGGGTCAAAGAATTACAAACATATTATACATTAGTGTCAACAGATGAATATTTAATTAGTTCAGTTTTCCCACGATCAAGAGTTCTGAGCTTCCTGGATGGTGTTGAAGAGTTTCTGAAGAGGGTTAAGTCCCGAGAGAGCCTGGAGCCCAGAGGGTGCCTGGAGCCCAGAGGGAGCCTGGAGCCAAGAGGGAGCCTGGAGCCAAGAGGGAGCCTGGAGCCCAGAGGGAGCCTGGAGCCCAGAGGGAGCCTGGAGCCCAGATGGAGCCTGGAACCCAGAGGGAGAAAGGAGCCCAGAGGGAGAAAGGAGCCCAGAGGGAGAAAGGAGCCCAGAGGGAGAAAGGAGCCCAGAGGGAGAAAGGAGCCCAGAGGGAGCCTAGAACCCAGAGGGAGAAAGGAGTCCAGAGGTTTGGAAGCCTTGATCCTGTGTGGGATTTTCTCGGTGATGGAGTAGCAACTCCTGGCATGAAGATGGTGAGGTGCAGCTACTGGTCTGTCTTCTTTACGTCCTCGTGGAGCTCCTTACATGGAGCGCCTTTCGTGAAGCTACTTACATGGAGACTCCACAGCCAGTGAGGGAGGGTGAGTAGGGACAGCGGCAGAAGGAATAAGAACCAGGAGAAAATGAAGACGAGAAAGAAGAAAAGGAGAGGAGGGAGAAAAGTATTGAAGAAAAAAAAATAGAGAGGCAGAGAAAGAAAAAGAAGAGAGCCTGGGTGGAGAGAACTTGCCTCGTCCCACTTTTTGCAACACCCAAGAGCCTGTTGGGTCGTCAACAACAAACTCCTTACCAACAAAATCAATCGTAAATACTTGATATCACGAACCATAAATTCGCGAATGCGGGGGTAGGAAGAGGGGTTATGACGCAATCATTAAAAATAAACATACAAGGAAAGATTCCAATGGTTAAACTTGCGCTTTTCACATGAAACAGATATTACGAGGCTGCTTGTATATCTTTACGACGCTTCAGGAATTTGATACGTTCTTGGAAGTGCAAGGTGCAATAATACACTGTTAGAAGTACAAGGTGTGTTATACTGAGTGGTTGGAATACACTGTTAGAAGTGCATAGTGCTGTAATACACTTTTACACTTTTTGAAGTGCAGGGTCCGATAATACGCTGAAGTGCAGGAAGTTGTAATAGAGTTTCGGGTGAAATCTTTGTACGTGTTTCCTTACACCTGCTGTCTCTGTTCACCTAGCAGCAAGTAGGTACCTGGGTCTTAGATGACTGGTGTGGATCGCATCTTGAGGGAAAAGATTAACCTAAGTTGCCCGAAATACTCTGCATAACCAGGGGCTTGCTATATAATACGTCACTGATGTTAGCTATAGGTATGTATAAGTTGTATTATGTACTTGTAGAAATTATTCTTATTGTTATTATTAAAAACATAAGAATGGAGGAACACTGCAGGAGGTTTACTAGCCTATAAAATGTTTTACGAACATGAAAGGAAATTAAACCTCGGAAATATAATACAGACATGGGATATTTTTATTTATTTGACCACCATAGTAATGGAAAAGTGTATCAGATTGTCCTTTTGATGCTGTGAGCGCAAGTATGAAATATTTTTAGATGAAACGAACGGACAAACACTTAGGAAATATTGAGTTTAATTGGACACACATCTCACCTTGCCTGGGTAGGAAGTGTTGGAGACAGTGACAGGTGACACTGTTCTCCTTGCCAGGGCAGGCAGTGACAGGTGACACTGTCCTTGCCAGGGCGGGCAGTGACAGGTGACACTGTCCTTGCCAGAGCAGGCAGTGACAGGTGGCACTGTTCTCCTTGCCAGGGCAGGCAGTGACAGGTGACACTGTTCTCCTTGCCAGGGCAGGCAGCGACAGGTGACACTGTTCTCCTTGCCAGGGCGGGCAGTGACAGGTGACACTGTCCTTGCCAGGGCAGGCAGTGACAGGTGACACTGTTCTCCTTGCAAGGGCAGGCAGTGACAGGTGACACTGTTCTTGCCAGGGCAGGCAGCGACAGGTGACACTGTTCTCCTTGCCAGGGCGGGCAGTGACAGGTGACACTGTCCTTGCCAGGGCGGGCAGTGACAGGTGACACTGTCCTTGCCAGGGCGGGCAGTGACAGGTGACACTGTCCTTGCCAGAGCAGGCAGTGACAGGTGACACTGTTCTCCTTGCCAGGGCAGGCAGTGACAGGTGACACTGTCCTTGCCAGGGCGGGGAGTGACAGGTGACACTGTCCTTGCCAGAGCAGGCAGTGACAGGTGGCACTGTTCTCCTTGCCAGGGCAGGCAGTGACAGGTGACACTGTTCTCCTTGCCAGGGCAGGCAGTGACAGGTGACACTGTCCTTGCCAGGGCGGGCAGTGACAGGTGACACTGTCCTTGCCAGAGCAGGTAGTGACAGGTGACACTGTTCTCCTTGCCAGGGCAGGCAGCGACAGGGGACACTGTTCTCCTTGCCAGGGCAGGCAGTGACAGGTGACACTGTCCTTGCCAGGGCGGGCAGTGACAGGTGACACTGTCCTTGCCAGGGCGGGCAGTGACAGGTGACACTGTCCTTGCCAGGGCGGGCAGTGACAGGTGACACTGTCCTTGCCAGAGCAGGCAGTAACAGGTGACACTGTTCTCCTTGCCAGGGCAGGCAGTGACAGGTGACACTGTCCTTGCCAGGGCGGGCAGTGACAGGTGACACTGTCCTTGCCAGAGCAGGCAGTGACAGGTGGCACTGTTCTCCTTGCCAGGGCAGGCAGTGACAGGTGACACTGTTCTCCTTGCCAGGGCAGGCAGTGACAGGTGACACTGTCCTTGCCAGGGCGGGCAGTGACAGGTGACACTGTCCTTGCCAGAGCAGGCAGTGACAGGTGGCACTGTTCTCCTTGCCAGGGCAGGCAGTGACAGGTGACACTGTTCTCCTTGCCAGGGCAGGCAGTGACAGGTGACACTGTCCTTGCCAGGGCGGGCAGTGACAGGTGACACTGTCCTTGCCAGGGCAGGCAGTGACAGGTGACACTGTTCTCCTTGCCAGGGCAGGCAGTGACAGGTGACACTGTCCTTGCCAGGGCGGGCAGTGACAGGTGACACTGTCCTTGCCAGGGCAGGCAGTGACAGGTGACACTGTTCTCCTTCCCAGGGCAGGCAGTGACAGGTGGCACTGTTCTCCTTGCCAGGGCAGGCAGTGACAGGTGACACTGTTCTCCTTGCCAGGGCAGGCAGTGACAGGTGACACTGTTCTCCTTGCCAGGGCAGGCAGCGACAGGGGACACTGTTCTCCTTGCCAGGGCAGGCAGTGACAGGTGACACTGTCCTTGCCAGGGCAGGCAGTGACAGGTGACACTGTTCTCCTTGCCAGGGCAGGTAGTGACATGTGACACTGTTCTCCTTGCCAGGGCAGGCAGTGACAGATGACACTGTCCACCTTGCCAGAGCAGGCAGTGACAGATGACACTGTCCACCTTGCCAGAGCAGGCAGTGACAGATGACACTGTCCACCTTGCCAGAGCAGGCAGTGACAGATGACACTGTCCACCCTGCCAGAGCAGGCAGTGACAGATGACACTGTCCACCTTGCCAGGGCAGGCAGTACTAGAGGCTGAGAGAGAAAGCTTTCACACAGAGATCTGTCAATATATTATACAGGAAATATGTCATCCTAGAGTCAAGGTGACTTAGAGTCAAGATACAGTCAGTTGTAAATATCTGTGGTGGTGTTGGAAGCATCAAAATATGCTTTGGAATTTCATCTTAAAGAGGATTTGCGAAGTATTACTGACGTACAGAAGGTTAACGCCACTAACATAATGGTGAACTCGACTACTTATACCCACAAGTGTTTTCAGTTAAAAGAAGGAAAATAAGAAGTGGTGGTGGTTGTAGTAATAGTAGTAATATTAGTAATATTATTAGTAGTAATATGTAAATTAAAAGGACACATTGCAACTAATGTGAGATTTTATTGTGGCAACGTTTCGCTCTCCAGGAGCTTTGTCCTTTTACTTTACATATTGTCAGTAATTCTGCCAACATATATACAGAAGTAATGATAATTATAGTGGTGATGGTAGTAGTAGTGATAGTAACAACAGCTGCCATAGTAGTAATAGAAATGATAGAACTAACATTCTGAAAATACTGATCGTCTTTAATTAAGCACTTTATGGAGGCCTCTACATCAGCTTAGTGTTCTCTCCTGGAGTGACTGGCGGCTGTAACTTCTGGTATGCTAGTTTTACCTCATCTATCAAGAGAGCAACAGCTGTGGCTAGACGGCAGTAGTGGTAGTTAGACAGCAGCAACTATAGCTAGACATCAGTAGTAATAGCTAGACAGTAGTAATGGTAATTAGACAGCAGTAGTGGTAGGTAGACAGTACTTTATCGTTTCTCTACTCTTAGTTTTGATATAATCTGAAAAGTCTTGTGACATCTCTCTCACGAAATCTCTTCCCGCCCCCTAGCTTCTCTCTGTTTAACAATCAGCTAAACACCCGTCACTTCCATCACTACGCGTCTACAAGCCAGTCAGGCCATGACACGTCTTCCCAAGGTCTCTCAACACTTTCCTGTTATATGGAGTGATGTCATAGTGAGGAATTCCTTCATTAGGAGACTCGAGGCACCGAGACGTTCCTCTCCCTTGCGTCTGCTTGTTCTGCTTCCCTGGAAACTCCGAGTTCCTCCAGCGGTTTGTTTTGCTGCTCTCCCCCCGGAAGCTCTATTAGGTTCCTCAAGCTGCATTATTAATTAATGTTCTCTTATTCCTGGCACTGCAAGCAGGATGTAAAGGGTATATCATTCCTTGCGGGACAGTGAGCCCCTCGGCACACATCTCTCTCTCCCTTTTATACTGGGTTTTATAAGGTTAGGTTGGGGATTCCTAATTGTATTTACAAGTTAAGAGCTGTTACCTACATCATCTCATTTAAAAGCCTTTTTATTGTTACGAGAGACAAATATGGAACAGGATGAAGTTGGGGCTATCTGAAGGCCAGCAGTTTCATTTGATCCACTGACTTTATTTAGTTGATATCATTATGCTGTACGACCATGTTCCAGACTCACTCACTCACTCTCTCCCTCCCTCTCTAGTTTAGCGTTGCTATTTTGACTAAGTATATTCCATTGCTCCTCTCAGAATCACTTTTGTTTTCGTCACTGCATCCCTTATACATTTATCACAGTCCTTCATCTCCCTCCCATCTTCTTGCTGCTCCATCTCCCTCCTTCGCCTATATCATTCAGATTACTACACTACCATCTTCCCATAACTGAGGCCAAGAAGAGGGGGGGGGGGAATTAGGAAAGAGAGGAGGGGAGAGATAGGAATAAGCTTCATCTCACCCCTGGTTAGGGAAGCTGCTACCTCCTAAGCTTTTTGACACACACACACACACACACACACACACACACACACACACACACACACACACACACACAGGGATAACAGGGAAGGCACTACAATGGATCAAGGAATACTTGTCAGGAAGACAGCAGCGAGTCATGGTACGTGGCGAGGTGTCAGAGTGGGCACCTGTGACCAGTGGGGTCCCACAGTGGTCAGTCCTAGGACCAGTGCTGTTTCTGGTATTTGTGAACGACATGACGGAAGGAATTAACTCCGAGGTGTCCCTGTTTGCAGATGACGTGAAGTTGATGAGAAGAATTCATTCGATCGAAGACCAGGCAGAACTACAAAGGGACCTGGACAGGCTGCAGACCTGGTCCAGCAATTGGCTCCTGGAGTTCAATCCCACCAAGTGCAAAGTCATGAAGATTGGGGAAAGGCAAAGAAGACCGCAGACGGAGTACAGTCTAGGGGGCCAGAGACTACAAACCTCACTCAAGGAAAAAGATCTTGGGGTGAGTATAACACCAGGTACATCTCCTGAAGCGCACATCAACCAAATAACTGCTGCAGCATATGGGCGCCTAGCAAACCTCAGAGCAGCATTCCGACATCTTAATAAGGAATCATTCAGGACCCTGTACACCGTGTACGTTAGGCCCATATTGGAGTATGCGGCACCAGTTTGGAACCCACACCTAGCCAAGCATGTAAAGAAACTAGAGAAAGTGCAAAGGTTTGCAACAAGACTAGTCCCAGAGCTAAGAGGTATGTCCTACGAGGAGAGGTTAAGGGAAATCAACCTGACGACACTGGAGGACAGGAGAGATAGGGGGGACATGACAACGACTTACAAAATACTGAGAGGAATTGACAAGGTGGACAAAGACAGGATGTTCCAGAGACTGGACACAGCAACACGGAGACACAGTTGGAAGCTGAAGACACAGATGAATCACAAGGATGTTAGGAAGTATTTCTTCAGCCACAGAGTAGTCAGGAAGTGGAATAGTTTAGGAAGCGATGTAGTGGAGGCAGGATCCATACATAGCTTTAAACAGAGGTACGATAAAGCTCATGGTTCAGGGAGAGTGACCTAGTAGCGACCAGTGAAGAGGCGGGGCCAGGAGCTTGGACTCGATCCCTGCAACCTCAACTAGGTGAGTACTAGGTGAGGTTACAATGGGTAGATGGAGTGGAAAATTCTCAGGGGTAGGTAGGTGGTTTAGCCAGCACTATTTCCTTCTCCAAAAGACGGGCACAGATTTACCACCCCACACACACACACACACACCTCTCCACTCTTGCCCCATATGGGGTACGGGATAGGGGTCTAATTAATCAAACTTACCCGTAAGTATTTTCGTGCTTTGTATCACGAATTTACGAAGCTACGATGCTGTTGATAACCCGAGGTGTTGATAGAGACTTGAGTAAAGAGAACAGTAAAGAGAACAGTAAAGAGAACAAGACTAAGATCAGTTGGCATGTGCAGGCTTCCTGTGACCGGAGATGCTGTAGCCAGTCCAGCATCCTAGAATCACTATTGATAACTTCCAAAACTCTCAGTGGCGGATCTGCACACGTTCACATTCAGACGTTCACATTCAGACGTTCACATTCAGACGTTCACATTCAGACGTTCACATTCAGATGTTCACATTCAGATGTTCACATTCAGACGTTCACATTCAGGTGTGTAGGTGCAGAGTTCACCTTTTTTTATGCGTGATATTTTTTATTCCTGTTTAATTATCACGATCAGAATGGAACGGCATCAGTATTTTGATAAATTAGACAGACAGACACACACACACACACACACACACACACACACACACACACACACACACACACACACACACACACACACACACACACACACACACAAAAGGGGGACATTAAACACAAACAAAAATAAATGTAAATAAAGAAAATTATCCGCTTAAGACGCTAAGATAATGGTACCTGGGTAAGGGAGATAATATTACACCAAGGCGGCGCATCAGTCTTCTGTGTTACCAAGGTGAGAGACGCACAAACTTATGCTAGGAAAGAAATTCTTGCAGTCCGTCAGTCAGTCAATTTGATCTGTTTGTGACTTGATAAAGCCCACTGTATGGGCGAAATGTAGCCAATGAAGGATGGCATTACACTGCATTTGTGTATTTTTCCATCGTGTCTATATTTTATGCCGTTTATCTGCAGTCAGTCCACTACAGTCCACCTAACGAGCTCCACTTGGTCTCTTGGCTCATACACTTAAGCTCGGTGTAACCTTTCATACTGAGGCCTATCACATACCAGGCCTATCACTTACGTTGTGGTACTAGCAAAAAATCCTACACCATTTTATCTAAAGCCAGCCTAAATCTAGCTGGTAATTAGAAACTATGAGAAGAAAGTGAATAGCTTGAGAGAGAGAGAGAGAGAGAGAGAGAGAGAGAGAGAGAGAGAGAGAGAGAGAGAGTGAGTTAGCTATGATTGACATAAGGTAGTTCTGGATACCTAGGATCTTTTTTAAGGAACTTTTAAATCTTATGATGGACAGTGTGAAAGATCTATGATATTTATTTCCCTCAAGAGATCAAATGTTTACCTGAGGCCATAAAACACTCAAGCCTTCAGTAGTCATGACCTGCTGCCGATGCAGCCTCTTCCTCCTCTTCTCCCTCCTAATATTCCTCGTAATTTCCCGTCTAATCCTTCTCGTCGTCCTCTTCCCCCTAATCTTCCTCTTCTCCCTCCACTTACTCCTACCTCACCTCTTCCACTTCTTGCTCATTTGCATACCACGTGCTTAGCAATAATTAAGTGAGGTAATATTTCCTAGTGTTTCTCGCCTCCTCTCCAGCCTCGACATGGATGTAAAATGCAAATTTTACCTTCGAGCGATAAATTAACGTCCTGCTAACTGGTTAAATGGTAGTTTATGTTAAAAACTATCTCTGGCTTTACAATTTTCCCAGCGCTATGAAAAGAAAACTTTGAGAATTATTTTTGTTCCTTTTCTTTCTTCCTTAACTTCCCGTTGTACCAAAATCCGGGAATTTAGGCTAAGAACGGAGACATTAAAGCGACCGAGGGAGGAACGTTACAAGTATGGTAAATTCATGAGATATATATTTTTTTTTCTTCAGCGAGGTGCGTCCACGCATGAAATGCTCTGGTGGTGTCTTGATTATAGTTGAGCGTTTAATTACGATTAGGATCCAGAGAAACAATATGTAGTGAGTAGATGAAGCCGACACGTGTGCCACACTTGGGTATGATGAATGAGACGCAGGTGCAGCACCTGGGTAACTTTATTGTGGAAAACGCTTTGCCAACCAGTGGCTTTCCCTGTCTAATACAGAGAAGAATAGTGGAAGATGAGAAGGAATTTGAGGTAATCAGTCCCTCACACTGGAGTCGATGTGTTCAGTCCATCAATCTTAATAAAGGTACAGTATATGCACGTAGTAGTAGTTTTATGCCGCAGACAGGTGAGGTGAAGCAGTTGGAGGTTGAACCACCTGTGAAAGATTCCACTAATTGTTGTATCTGTCAGACACGGCAACATCTTGGGATTTTGGTGCAGGGAATTATTCAACATCTGCCTGATCTATAGACATGACCTACTTCTACCAGTGGATTGTTTCACTGGTGACGCAGTCTTCAACTACTTCACCTCACCTGTTTGCAGTATATAAGTCACTTCGCGAATATGCTGTACGTTTTATTAAAACTGATGTACTGAACAGATCGACTCCAGGCTGAGGGACTGATAACCCCAAACTCCTTATCTTTCACCATTCTTCTATTAGACTGAAGAAGCCACTGGCTGGCAAAACGTTTCCACAAAGATATCAGAAATTTTGCACAATATCTTATTCATCAACGTGTCGGTTTTCTAAGCCGACAATGTTTATTGTGGAGATGTTTCGGCTGTAAGTGGTTTTATCAGTCCATTATGAAGAATATTACTATCTTTCACCGTCGCTGTATTATTAATTCTCTGTGTTGGATTAAGTTACTGGCTGGCAAAACGTCTACATAATAAAGATGCCAAAGTGCTACACATGTGTCTTGTTCAAGACACCTAGGTGCTGCACATGTGTAATGTTCAAGACACCTAGGTGCTGCACATGTATCTTATTCTTCAAGACACCTAGGGGCTGCACATATGTCTTGTTCAAGACACCTAGGGGCTGCACGTGTGTCTTGTTCATCTAATCAATTTTGCAAGCCAGTAATATACAAGAAGACAATAACTCACGACTGCTCTACATAAATTGTAATATAGAGGGTTCTTGCGAGTGCTTTACCACGTTCGGGGTTACATCATCGCTTCATGACTGTGGGATGACTCCTGTGTCCAAGCTCCTCCACAGAATGTTAAAGTCAAATACATTCACTGACATTATATCAGTAAGGATTAAAAAATCAAGTTTATCGTCAAAGGTTAACTTTAGCGCCACTAGGATAAATAATTAAGTTTGTAATGACCCTGGGAGCTAGCAATAGGAACAGATGCAGTCCTGCCAGTGGACTCTCCTTGAGACCTTCCACTGCTTGTAATTACTGTTATCATATTACTACCAGTTAAGCGACACTTTTTTCTTGAACAGTTGCCTTTGCAATTGAATTAAAGCATCATTAGCATTGAACTTCTACGGAGGACTTTAATATATGTGATATTAAGTGAATGCAGCTTCCATATAAGGGTGGAATGCTCTTGTTAGCTATAAAAATATAGCTCACACAGAATATTGAATAGAATATAATTTCACGCTTTCAAAATCCATACAGATTTGTGTTTATTTACTACTGGAAATTAGTAAGATTTATGGTGACAGACTAATAACAATTATAATATCACCGTAATTTTAGATTTATATAACCAACCTTAATTGGAACGATCTATCAGGAGAATAAGTAACAAACTAACTAGCACGAGAGAATAATGGCTTCCAGTCATATCCCAACTTGTTACAGCTGCAATACAAAGCAAAAATATTTTGGTCTGCACTGAAGCGACCCAACATATTCCCCCGAGGGTGTTGAAACCCAGGCACCAGTGACCATAACATTATTTGAATCACAGTGAACACAAACTATGCCATGGAAAAAAATGGGCCAATAGGCCTGATGCAGTGTTTCTCTTTAAAGCAAGTTGTTGATGCCTAACAACAGAGTGCACTTGGGTAGTATAACTGTTGATGATAGGCTTCAAACTTGATGCAAGTTCTAGCAGCAAACACAGTAAGAGAAATGCAGAGTGGAACTTTTTTTTTATATTTTATTTAAGACTCAGGTACAAAAATTATATGGGAACATAATCAATATGTAACAAGATACAGGCAGTAAAACGATAATCTGCAGTGACTACACAAATACCAAAGAAGCACTTATATAATGACATCAGAATTGGCTGCTGCACTCCAATCAAAGATAAAGACTTACATAACTATACATTTCAACCAGTTTCGATAAGCGCAAAATCTCATACGTCGAAAAAAAGTGATATTCAATAAATTTAAAGGAAGGAGAATGCGAAAGCAATATTTCCTATACTTTTAAATAAAGTTAACTTTAATGACTTTTTTTCAATGCGACTGTTGAATAATTACTTCCAATAAGAAAGCGAATGCTAATAATCTTTGGTACATATTATTCAGTATAAATTAACTGAAATATTAGTAAGATTAGTTCATTGCTTCAATAAAATGTTTAATTTTCGTCCTTACTGTGCATGTTACGCTATTGAGAAGACTGGCTAAGTTTGTAATTTCATTAAAATTAAACTTGAGAAACAAAGCACTTGTGGTATTCTGCTTTGAGTAGCAGATTATAAACTCTTATTCAAAGTTTTAAGACGCTAAAGTAGTATGATACACTCAAAGAGCTGTTTTGATGTCCTCGAACTCGAGGACAAACAATGGACCGTCAAGGTGTCGCACCCGAGGATAGGAAATGTGAAGCAAATATGAGTAACATTTTATCCTGCAACTAAGATACACTGATGTTGTAAACACACACACACACACACACACACACACACACACACACACACACACACACACACTCGTGGAGGAGTCACGAGGTTTGAGCTCGTGTTTTGGTGGTAATTTCTGACTGCACCATAAGGAATAGTGTGTGGGACATAGGCGTGTGCACGCATAAGAGTGAATATAATCACTTAAGCCCCGAAAAAAAGAAATATAAGTGATCACAGAAAAGCAATTTAGTAAATAGTTACTATGTGGGGGCCGTTGGAAGAAAGGTGAACGGTTGTGTCAGCCCTAAATAGTGTTGCCATAATAACGCAGTGGGGTATTTGAAGAATAAGTGCGAATTTAGATCAGGGAGATAAGAGATATGTATAGATGTGTCAGTAAATACAGTGAGTGAAAAGAAATAGATGAGCTAGAGACCACAGTGCCTACAGGAAGTTAGTGGAAAAATTACCGAAAAGCATCAAGCATTTT
>NC_091305.1:17507914-17512914 GCF_038502225.1 Cherax quadricarinatus | reverse complement strand
ATGAGCTGGAGAGAGGAGACAGCAGAGAAGAAAGTGATTGCATAGCGGGAACGCTTCACTCTGGAGGTCCCAAGGTGGTAATTGCAGTGATGTATAACCCACCACAGAACAGCAGGAGGCCAAGGCAAGAGTATGACGAGAGCAATAGAGCGATGGTTGACACACTGGCTGCAGTGGCCAGAAGAGCTCATGCATGCAGGGCAAAGCTCCTGATCATGGGCGACTTTAACCACAAGGAGATCGACTCGGAGAACTTGGAGCCACATGGGGGCCAAGATACATGGAGGGCTAAGATGATGGAGGTGGTACTGGAAAACTTCATGTACCAACACGTAAGGGACACTACAAGAGAGAGAGGAGAGGATGAGCCAGCAAGACTGGACTTAGTATTCACCTTGAGCAGTGCAGATATTGAGGACATCACATATGAAAGACCCCTTGGGGCCAGCGATCATGTGGTTTTGAGCTTCGAATACACAGTAGAGCTACAAGTGGAGGGAGAAGCAGGAAGGCCAGGACAAATAAAACCAAATTACAGGAAAGGGGACTACACGGGAATGAGGAACTTCCTGAACGAGGTTCAGTGGGACAGAGAACACTGGCACGTAAGCCAGTTAATGAGATGATGGAATATGTAGCAACAATGTGCAAGGAGGCTGAAGAGAGGTTTGTACCCAAGGGAAACAGGAATAATGAAAAAGCCAGGATGAGCCCATGGTTCACCCAAAGGTGCAAGGAGGCAAAAACCAAGTGTGCTAGGGAATGGAAGAAATATAGAAGGCAAAAGACCCAGGAGAATAAGGAGAGTAGTCGTAGAGCCAGAAACGAATGTGCACAGATAAGAAGGGAGGTCCAACGACAATATGAAAACGACATAGCAGCGAAAGCCAAATCTGACCCGAAGCTGTTATACAGCCACATCAGGAGGAAAACAACAGTCAAGGACCAGGTAATCAGGCTAAGGAAGGAAGGAGGAGAGACAACAAGAAATGACCGTGAAGTATGTGAGGAACTCAACAAGAGATTCAAAGAAGTGTTCACAGAGAACAATATTCAATACATCTATCGAAAGAGGGAGATTGCCTGAGGCAGGGAAGACAGCAAATGTAGTCCCAATCTTTAAAAAAGGAGACAGACTAAACTACAGACCAGTGTCACTGACATGTATAGTATGCAAAGTCATGGAGAAGATTGTCAGGAGAAGAGTGGTGGAACACCTAGAAAGGAATGATCTCATCAACAGCACCCAACATGGTTTCAGGGACGGGAAATCCTGTGTCACAAACCTACTGGAGTTCCATGACAAGGTGACAGCAGTAAGACAGGAGAGTGGTGGGTGGATTGCATTTTCTTGGACTGCAAGAAGGCGTTTGACACAGTACCACACAAGAGATTAGTGCAAAAACTGGAGGACCAAGCAGGGATAACAGGCAAGGCACTACAATGGATCAGGGAATATTTGTCAGAAAGACAGAAGCGAGGAATGGTACGTGGCGAGGTGTCAGAGTGGGCACCTGTGACCAGCGGGGTCCCACAGGGGTCAGTCCTAGGACCAGTGCTGTTTCTGGTATTTGTGAACGACATGACAGAAGGAATAAACTCTGAGGTGTCCCTGTTTGCAGATGACGTGAAGTTGATGAGAAGAATTCATTCAATCGAAGACCAGGCAGAACTACAAAGGGAACTGGACAGGCTGCAGACCTGGTCCAGCAATTGGCTCCTGGAGTTCAGTCCCACCAAGTGCAAAGTCATGAAGATTGGGGAAGGGCAAATAAGACCGCAGACGGAGTACAGTCTAGGGGGCCAGAGATTACAAACCTCACTCAAGGAAAAAGATCTTGGGGTGAGTATAACACCAGGCACATCTCCTGAAGCGCACATCAACCAAATAACTGCTGCAGCATATGGGCGCCTGGCAAACCTCAGAACAGCATTCCGACATCTTAGTAAGGAGCCGTTCAGAACCCTGTACACCGTGTACGTTAGGCCCATATTGGAGTATGCGGCACCAGTTTGGAACCCACACCTAGCCAAGCATGTAAAGAAACTAGAGAAAGTGCAAAGGTTTGCCACAAGACTAGTCCCAGAGCTAAGAGGTATGTCCTACGAGGAGAGGTTAAGGGAAATCAACCTGACGACACTGGAGGACAGGAGAGATAGGGGGGACATGATAACGACTTACAAAATACTGAGAGGAATTGACAAGGTGGACAAAGACAGGATGATCCAGAGACTAGACACAGTAACAAGGGGACACAGATGGAAGCTGAAGACACAGACGAATCACAGGGATGTTAGGAAGTATTTCTTCAGCCACAGAGTAGTCAGGAAGTGGAATAGTTTGGGAAGAGATGTAGTGGAGGCAGGATCCATACATAGCTTTAAGCAGAGGTACGATAAAGCTCATGGTTCAGGGAGAGTGACCTAGTGGCGACCAGTGAAGAGGAGGGGCCAGGAGCTTGGACTCGACCCCTGCAACCTCAACTAGGTTAGTACAACTAGGTGAGTACACACGTACACACACACACACACACACACACACACACACACACACACACACGCACCAACCCACCCACCCGCGTGCGCGCGATGCAATCCTTCAAGAGTCGACTGAACAAGCACTTTGAAAAGATTGATTTCAAATGGAATGATAAAAGCGGATCTCCGAAGACAAGCATCCATGCCAGGGCTGACACTGGTGGCATCCATGCCAGGGCTGACACTGGTGGCATCCATGCCAGGGCTGACACTGATGGCATCCATGTCAGGGCTGACACTGGTGGCATGAGAGGGAATTATTTTCCCAAGCGGCTTTAACAACGCATCACCGTGTATGCTGGAACATGTCGAGCTGATCCACGAGAATGTCGTACACTTCAGAATCCATGAAAGGGATGTTCTTGAGAGAAAGTGAGAGAAAGAGGGAAAAGTAAATAAAGTTAGGAACCTTGTAAAACCCTGTGTAAAAAATAAAGGAGGGAGAGAGGGAGGGAGAGAGGGGGAGAGAGGAAGAGGGAAAGAGAAAAAGAGAGAGGAAGAGGGAAAGAGATCGCTTCGTTAACAGGTAGTATACCTTTTCCATACGGACTAAAACCTCATTCTCTCTCTCTCTCTCTCTCTCTGCTTCAAGACTGCAAGAAAGTGTGCAATGCGACAAATGAGGTCAAATAAAGCAGTAGTGCCCACAGACAATGAGTCATTATGCAAATGGTTTAGACTCAGTAAAGGGTTTAGAGTTCCGCTCCACTTTCTTCTAAAACACTTAGTTAGGGCTCAAACTAAACACAGTCCCCAGTGCTTGTCGGTAAGTGGCACGCTCATAGTCTATGTTAACTCTGTCTTTGCGTGTCTGTCAGTCTCATCCCTTATCATGGGAGTCCGTGTAGATGACGTTCTGTGTGATAAATGGTTTAGAAACCCGACAAGTTGAAGAATGAGACACTTATGCAACGTATGGGAATCTTTACTGAGGAAACGTTTCGACACACAGTGGCTTCATCAGTCCTATATAATAATAAGAATGGTGTAAAGAGAGGACGAGTTTGAGTTAATCAGTCTCTTAGCCTGGAATCGATGTGTTCGGGCCATCACTCTTGAAGAAAGAACAGCATATGGTTAGGTGAGTCGAAGCAGGAGGAGGCGAAGTCACCTGACTACAGTTTATAAGTCGCTTCTTCGGCCATATGCTGTACTTTCTTGATGATGGACTGAACACATCGATTCCTGGCTGAAAGACTGATTACCTCAAACTCCTCCTCTCTTTACACCGTTCTTGTTTGCATTAGACTCATGAATCCACTGTGTGGCGAAACATTTCCTCAATACAGAGGGGAAGCAAAGGACTACATAATAGGAACACTTCAGACTGGGGGGTCCCAAGATGGTGATTGCAGTGATGTATAACCCACCACAGAATAGCAGGAGGCCAAGACAAGAATATGAGAGCGACAGAGCAATGGTCGATACACTAGTTGAGGTTGCATGAAGGGCTCACGTGGGCAGGGCAAAGTTGCTAGTTGCAGGTGACTTCAGTCAAGGAAATTGACTGGGAAAACCTGGAACCACATGAGGGTTCAGAAATATGGAGGGCTAAAATGATGGAGGTGGTAATGGAAAACCTCATCCATCAATATGTTAGGGAGACAACCAGAGAGAAGAGAGGATGAACCAGCAAGGCTTGACCTCATATTCACCTTGAGTAGTTCAGACATTGAGGACATCACAAATGAAAAGGCCCCTCGAGCCAGTGATCACGTGGTCCTGAGCTTTGAATACATAGTACAGTTACAAGTGGAGAGGGAAACAGGAAGAGTAGGATGGAAGAAGCTAGACTACAAAACAGGGGACTAGACAGGCATGAGGGATTTCAGGCACAAGGATCGGTGGAAAAATCAGTAAATGAAATGATGGAATGCGTGATTAGAAAATGCAAGGAGGCAGAAGAGAGGTTCGTACCCAAGGCAAACAGAAATAAGGGAAATACCAGAACAAGTTCTTGGTTCACTCAAAGGTGTAGAGGCCAAAACTAAATGCGCTAGATAATGGAAAAAATGTAAAAGACAAAGGATTCAGGAAAAAAAGGAGATTAGTCGAGGAGCCAGAAACTAATATGCACAGAAAAGGAGGGAGGCCCAGCGGCAATATGAAAATGACATAGCACCGAAAGTCAAGTCTAACCCGAAGCTGTTGTACAGCCACATCAGGAGGAAAACAGTCAGGGACCAGGTAATTAGGCTGAGGAAGGAAGGTAGATCACAAGAAGTATGTAAAGAGCTCAACATGAGATTTAAAGAAGCATTTTCAGTGGGGACAGAAAGGACTCAAGAATGCCAGAATGGTGGGGTAGATCAACAATATACACAACCGAGGAAGAGGTGAAGAAGCTAAGTGAACTTGATATCTCAAAGGCAGCTGGACCGGACATCTCTCGGTGGGTCCTGAGAGAAGGAGCAGAGGCACTCTGTGTGCCACTACTAACACTCAACACATCTATCGATATA
>NC_091305.1:17477914-17502914 GCF_038502225.1 Cherax quadricarinatus | reverse complement strand
GGGTGTGTGGACCAGGTGTTTACAGTGAAACATATAAGTGAACAGTATTTAGATAAGGCTAAAGAGGTCTTTGTGGCATTTATGGATTTGGAAAAGGCGTATGACGGGGTGGATAGGGGGGCAATGTGGCAGATGTTGCAAGTGTATGGTGTAGGAGGTAGGTTACTGAAAGCAGTGAAGAGTTTTTACGAGGATAGTGAGGCTCAAGTTAGAGTATGTAGGAAAGAGGGAAATTTTTTCCCAGTAAAAGTCGGCCTTAGACAAGGATGTGTGATGTCACCGTGGTTGTTTAATATATTTATAGATGGGGTTGTAAGAGAAGTAAATGCGAGGGTCTTGGCAAGAGGCGTGGAGTTAAAAGATAAAGAATCACACACAAAGTGGGAGTTGTCACAGCTGCTCTTTGCTGATGACACTGTGCTTTTGGGAGATTCTGAAGAGAAGCTGCAGAGATTGGTGGATGAATTTGGTAGGGTGTGCAAAAGAAGAAAATTAAAGGTGAATACAGGAAAGAGTAAGGTTATGAGGATAACAAAAAGATTAGGTGATGAAAGATTGAATATCAGATTGGAGGGAGAGAGTATGGAGGAGGTGAACGTATTCAGATATTTGGGAGTGGACGTGTCAGCGGATGGGTCTATGAAAGATGAGGTGAATCATAGAATTGATGAGGGAAAAAGAGTGAGTGGTGCACTTAGGAGTCTGTGGAGACAAAGAACTTTGTCCTTAGAGGCAAAGAGGGGAATGTATGAGAGTATAGTTTTACCAACGCTCTTATATGGGTGTGAAGCGTGGGTGATGAATGTTGCAGCGAGGAGAAGGCTGGAGGCAGTGGAGATGTCATGTCTGAGGGCAATGTGTGGTGTGAATATAATGCAGAGAATTCGTAGTTTGGAAGTTAGGAGGTGGTGCGGGATTACCAAAACTGTTGTCCAGAGGGCTGAGGAAGGGTTGTTGAGGTGGTTCGGACATGTAGAGAGAATGGAGCGAAACAGAATGACTTCAAGAGTGTATCAGTCTGTAGTGGAAGGAAGGCGGGGTAGGGGTCGGCCTAGGAAGGGTTGGAGGGAGGGGGTAAAGGAGGTTTTGTGTGCGAGGGGCTTGGACTTCCAGCAGGCATGCGTGAGCGTGTTTGATAGGAGTGAATGGAGACAAATGGTTTTTAATACTTGACGTGCTGTTGGAGTGTGAGCAAAGTAACATTTATGAAGGGATTCAGGGAAACCGGCAGGCCGGACGTGAGTCCTGGAGATGGGAAGTACAGTGCCTGCACTCTGAAGGAGGGGTGTAAATGTTGCAGTTTAAAAACTGTAGTGTAAAGCACCCTTCTGGCAAGACAGTGATGGAGTGAATGATGGTGAAAGTTTTTCTTTTTCGGGCCACCCTGCCTTGGTGGGAATCGGCCAGTGTGATAATAATAAAAAATAATATATATATATATATATATATATATATATATATATATATATATATATATATACATATATATATTTCACTGTGTTTGTTTAGTATTAAATTATGGTAAACAAATCAAAAATATATTTAGTTCGGTTAGGCTAAAATAAATTGCGCTTGTTATAATAAGGTTAGGTAAGTTTTCTAAGTTCCTTTTGGTGCAAAATTATAATTTTTTACATTAACATTAATGACAAAAATATATCTTTAAACGTATAAGAGAAAATTTGCGAACGGACTTAATTTTAAATTAGTTCTTGCTAATTGACCAGTTTTACATATTCGGCACGACAATATATATATAATATATATATATATATATATATATATATATATATATATATATATATATATATATATATATATATATATATATATATATATATTATACACACACACATATATAAATATATATATATTATATATATATATATATATATATATATATATATATATATATATATATATATATATATATATATATATACACACACACACCAAACCCATATTTAAATATTTAAACAAAAGCAATGACGTACAACAGAATGAATTCCAAAGGTAAACAATAGGGGCTGGAGAGAAAAAAAATTACCCGTCATTGGAAAATAAAAGAATGAAAATTATTGTAAAAATAAAACAATAAATTAGTGAGAGAGTATGAGAATGTGGAGGAGGGAGAAAAAAAGTGAAAAATTCGACAATTACCAACAAACTGGGGAAGAGTCAGCGCTCTTGTGTTGTGGAAGAACCAGGTTAAAAAAAAAAAAGATTTTCCTGAATATTTCCTTGCGAGGAAGTAGTGCACCAGTGTCGTGAACTCCAGTGCACCAGTGTCGTGAACTCCAGTGCACCAGTGTCGTGAACTCCAGTGCACCAGTGTCGTGAACTCCAGTGCACCAGTGTCGTGAACTCCAGTGCACCAGTGTCGTGAACTCCAGTGCACCAGTGTTGTGAACTCCAGTGCACCAGTGTTGCGAACTCCAGTGCACCAGTGTTGCGAACTCCAGTGCACCAGTGTTGTGAACTCCAGTGCACCAGTGTTGTGAACTCCAGTGCACCAGTGTTGCGAACTCCAGTGCACCAGTGTTGTGAACTCCAGTGCACCAGTGTTGTGAACTCCAGTGCACCAGTGTTGTGAACTCCAGTGCACCAGTGTTGTGAACTCCAGTGCACCAGTGTTGTGAACTCCAGTGCACCAGTGTTGTGAACTCCAGTGCACCAGTGTTGTGAACTCCAGTGCACCAGTGTTGCGAACTCCAGTGCACCAGTGTTGCGAACTCCAGTGCACCAGTGTTGTGAACTCCAGTGCACCAGTGTTGTGAACTCCAGTGCACCAGTGTTGTGAACTTCAGTGCACCAGTGTTGTGAACTCCAGTGCACCAGTGTTGTGAACTCCAGGGCACGAGTGTTGTGAACTCCAGTGCACCAGTGTTGCGAACTCCAGGGCACGAGTGCCGTGAACTCCAGTGCACCAGTGTTGTGAACTCCAGTGCACGAGTGCCGTGAACTCCAGGGCACGAGTGCCGTGAACTCCAGTGCACCAGTGTTGTGAACTCCAGTGCACGAGTGCCGTGAACTCCAGGGCACGAGTGCCGTGAACTCCAGGGCACGAGTGCCGTGAACTCCAGGGCACGAGTGCCGTGAACTCCAGGGCACGAGTGCCGTGAACTCCAGGGCACGAGTGCCGTGAACTCCAGGGCACGAGTGCCGTGAACTCCAGGGCACGAGTGCCGTGAACTCCAGGGCACGAGTGCCGTGAACTCCAGGGCACGAGTGCCGTGAACTCCAGGGCACGAGTGCCGTGAACTCCAGGGCACGAGTGCCGTGAACTCCAGGGCACGAGTGCCGTGAACTCCAGTGCACCAGTGCCGTGAACTCCAGTGCACGAGTGCCGTGAACTCCAGTGCACGAGTGCCGTGAACTCCAGTGCACGAGTGCATCTAATAAAGTCTAGAAATTATTACGGAAAAATAAATAGAGAAAACTGCGTATTAAGCCCTTATTTCTGTCGCTGCAAAATAATAATAAAACAAAATCATGGAGGCAAATACGCATTTGTTGACGATGTTGATAATAAAAATGAACAAGTACGTCAAGAAACTTCACGAAAATGAAGATAGAAAAAAAAAAAGCAGGACTAAAAGAAACTTCAGAACGACTACAAAAACTACAACACGAATTTAAGAAACTGCCCCCCAAAAAACTGACAAACTGCCCTGAATGCTGCCAGTATTTACCGGAGTCGAACTCAATGCATCAGGGAAGGAGAGTGAGCTGGAAACATCACATAACCTCCCTCCCCCGAGGCCACCATTACACCTGTTACGGTGACGTCTCAACGCTTTGCAAATATAATACATGAAGTCAGGAGGAGGAGTCAGTCGCGAAACTCTGTGCAGTCTCATGCTAACCCACGAGTAGCGAGAACCAGTGTGCAGCCACAGGTATTTTAACACATTGGAGTTTGATTATGTTTAAACCTTTACAAACAATTGGTGAAGGAGCTGACTGAGGAGCACGAACTGCGAGGAAAGACTAAACAACCTGAATCTTACATTGCTGGAAGAGCAAAGGGACAAGGAAGATTCGACAATGATGTACGACATGTTGACAAGGATCAGAACATGGAAGGAACAGAACATGGAAGAGATCAGAACATGGAAGAGATCAGAACATGGAAGAGATCAGAACATGGAAGGATCAGAACATGGAAGGATCAGAACATGGAAGGATCAGAACATGGAAGGATCAGAACATGGAAGGATCAGAACATGGAAGGATCAGAACATGGAAGGATCAGAACATGGAAGGATCAGAACATGGAAGGATCAGAACATGGAAGAGATCAGCACATGGAAGAGATCAGAACATGGAAGAGATCAGAACATGGAAGAGATCAGAACATGGAAGAGATCAGAACATGGATCAGAACATGGAAGAGATCAGAACATGGAAGAGATCAGAACATGGAAGAGATCAGAACATGGAAGGATCAGAACATGGAAGAGATCAGAACATGGAAGAGATCAGAGCATGGAAGGATCAGAACATGGAAGAGATCAGAACATGGATCAGAACATGGAAGAGATCAGAACATGGATCAGAACATGGAAGAGATCAGAACATGGATCAGAACATGGAAGAGATCAGAACATGGAAGAGATCAGAACATGGAAGAGATCAGAACATGGAAGAGATCAGAACATGGAAGAGATCAGAACATGGAAGAGATCAGAACATGGATCAGAACATGGAAGAGATCAGAACATGGATCAGAACATGGAAGAGATCAGAACATGGAAGAGATCAGAACATGGAAGAGATCAGAACATAGAAGAGATCAGAACATGGAAGAGATCAGAACATGGAAGAGATCAGAACATGGATCAGAACATGGAAGAGATCAGAACATGGATCAGAACATGGAAGAGATCAGAACATGGATCAGAACATGGAAGAGATCAGAACATGGAAGAGATCAGAACATGGAAGAGATCAGAACATGGAAGAGATCAGAACATGGAAGAGATCAGAACATGGATCAGAACATGGAAGGATCAGAACATGGAAGAGATCAGAACATGGAAGAGATCAGAACATGGAAGAGATCAGAACATGGATCAGAACATGGAAGGATCAGAACATGGAAGAGATCAGAACATGGAAGAGATCAGAACATGGAAGAGATCAGAACATGGAAGAGATCAGAACATGGAAGAGATCAGAACATGGAAGAGATCAGAACATGGAAGAGATCAGAACATGGAAGAGATCAGAACATGGAAGAGATCAGAACATGGAAGAGATCAGAACATGGAAGAGATCAGAACATGGAAGAGATCAGAACATGGAAGAGATCAGAACATGGAAGAGATCAGAACATGGAAGAGATCAGAACATGGAAGAGATCAGAACATGGAAGAGATCAGAACATGGATCAGAACATGGAAGAGATCAGAACATGGAAGAGATCAGAACATGGAAGAGATCAGAACATGGAAGAGATCAGAACATGGAAGAGATCAGAACATGGAAGAGATCAGAACATGGAAGAGATCAGAACATGGAAGAGATCAGAACATGGAAGAGATCAGAACATGGAAGAGATCAGAACATGGAAGAGATCAGAACATGGAAGAGATCAGAACATGGAAGAGATCAGAACATGGAAGAGATCAGAACATGGAAGAGATCAGAACATGGAAGAGATCAGAACATGGAAGAGATCAGAACATGGAAGAGATCAGAACATGGAAGAGATCAGAACATGGAAGAGATCAGAACATGGAAGAGATCAGAACATGGAAGAGATCAGAACATGGAAGAGATCAGAACATGGAAGAGATCAGAACATGGAAGAGATCAGAACATGGAAGAACATGAAGAGATCATAACATGGAAGAGATCAGAACATGGAAGAGATCAGAACATGGAAGAGATCAGAACATGGAAGAGATCAGAACATGGAAGAGATCAGAACATGGAAGAGATCAGAACATGGAAGAGATCAGAACATGGAAGAGATCAGAACATGGAAGAGATCAGAACATGGAAGAGATCAGAACATGGAAGGATCAGAACATGGAAGGATCAGAACATGGAAGAGATCAGAACATGGAAGAGATCAGAACATGGAAGAGATCAGAACATGGAAGAGATCAGAACATGGAAGAGATCAGAACATGGAAGAGATCAGAACATGGAAGAGATCAGAACATGGAAGGGATCAGAACATGGAAGAGATCAGAACATGGAAGGATCAGAACATGGAAGAGATCAGAACATGGAAGAGATCAGAACATGGAAGAGATCAGAACATGGAAGAGATCAGAGCTTGGAAGAGATCAGAACATGGAAGAGATCAGAACATGGAAGGATCAGAATATGGAAGAGATCAGAACATGGAAGAGATCAGAACATGGAAGAGATCAGAACATGGAAGAGATCAGAACATGGAAGAGATCAGAACATGGAAGAGATCAGAACATGGAAGAGATCAGAACATGGAAGAGATCAGAACATGGAAGAGATCAGAACATGGAAGAGATCAGAACATGGAAGAGATCAGAACATGGAAGAGATCAGAACATGGAAGAGATCAGAACATGGAAGAGATCAGAACATGGAAGAGATCAGAACATGGAAGAGATCAGAACATGGAAGAGATCAGAACATGGAAGAGATCAGAACATGGAAGAGATCAGAGCATCAGAACATGGAAGAGATCAGAACATGGAAGAGATCAGAACATGGAAGAGATCAGAACATGGAAGAGATCAGAACATGGAAGAGATCAGAACATGGAAGAGATCAGAACATGGAAGAGATCAGAACATGGAAGAGATCAGAACATGGAAGAGATCAGAACATGAAAGGATCAGAACATGGAAGGATCATAACACAGAAGGATCAGAACACGGAAGGATCAGAACACGTTAGGATCATAACATGGAAGGATCAGAACATGGAAGGATCAGAACACGGAAGGATCATAACATGGAAGGATCAGAACATGGAAGAGATCAGAACACGGAAGGATCAGAACACGGAAGGATCAGAACACGTTAGGATCATAACATGGAAGGATCAGAACATGGAAGAGATCAGAACATGGAAGGATCAGAACATGGAAGGATCAGAACATGGAAGGATCATAACACAGAAGGATCAGAACACGGAAGGATCAGAACACGTTAGGATCATAACATGGAAGGATCAGAACATGGAAGAGATCAGAACATGGAAGGATCAGAACACGGAAGGATCAGAACACGTTAGGATCAGAACATGGAAGGATCAGAACATGGAAGAGATCAGAACATGGAAGAGATCAGAACATGGAAGGATCAGAACATGGAAAGATCAGAACATGGAAGGATCAGAACACGGAAGAGATCAGAACACGGAAGAGATCAGAACATGGAAGGATCAGAACATGGAAGGATCAGAACAGGGAAGAGATCAGTACATGGAAGGCTCAGAACATGGAAGAGATCAGAACATGGAAGAGATCAGAACATGGAAGGATCAGAACATGGAAGAGATCAGAACATGGAAGAATCAGAACATGGAAGAGATCAGAACATGGAAGAGATCAGAACACGGAAGAGATCAGAACATGGAAGGATCAGAACATGGAAGGATCAGAACACGGAAGAGATCAGAACATGGAAGGATCAGAACACGGAAGAGATCAGAACATGGAAGAGATCAGAACATGGAAGGATCAGAACACGGAAGAGATCAGAACATGGAAGGATCAGAACATGGAAGAGATCAGAACATGGAAGAGATCAGAACATGGAAGAGATCAGAACATGGAAGGATCAGAACATGGAAGAGATCAGAACATGGAAGAGATCAGAACATGGAAGGATCAGAACAGGGAAGAGATCAGAACATGGAAGAGATCAGAACATGGAAGGATCAGAACATGGAAGGATCAGAACATGGAAGGATCAGAACATGGAAGAGATCAGAACATGGAAGAGATCAGAACATGGAAGAGATCAGAACATGGAAGAGATCAGAACATGGAAGAATCAGAACATGGATCAGAACATGGAAGAGATCAGAACATGGAAGAGATCAGAACATGGAAGAGATCAGAACATGAAAGGATCAGAACATGGAAGGATCAGAACATGGAAGGGTCAGAACATGGAAGGATCAGAACATGGAAGAGATCAGAACACGGAAGGATCAGAACATGGAAGAGATCAGAACACGGAAGGATCAGAACATGGAAGGATCAGAACATGGCAGGGTCAGAACATGGAAGGATCAGAACACGGAAGGATCAGAACACGGAAGGATCAGAACATGGAAGGATCAGAACATGGAAGGATCAGAACACGGAAGGATAAGAACATGGAAGAGATCAGAACATGGAAGAGATCAGAACATGGAAGAGATCAGAACATGGAAGGATCAGAACACGGAAGAGATCAGAACATGGAAGGATCAGAACATGGAAGGATCAGAACACGGAAGAGATCAGAACATGGAAGAGATCAGAACATGGAAGGATCAGAACATGGAAGGATCAGAACATGGAAGGATCAGAACATGGAAGAGATCAGAACATGGAAGAGATCAGAACATGGAAGAGATCAGAACATGGAAGGATCAGAACATGGAAGAGATCAGAACATGGAAGAGATCAGAACATGGAAGGATCAGAACATGGAAGGATCAGAACATGGAAGGATCAGAACATGGAAGGATCAGCACATGGAAGGATCAGAACATGGAAGAGATCAGAACATGGAAGGATCAGAACATGGAAGAGATCAGAGAATGGAAGGATCAGAACATGGAAGAGATCAGAACATGGAAGAGATCAGAACATGGAAGGATCAGAACATGGAAGGATCAGAACATGGAAGGATCAGAACATGGAAGAGATCAGCACATGGAAGGATCAGAACATGGAAGGATCAGAACATGGAAGGATCAGAACATGGAAGAGATCAGAACATGGAAGAGATCAGAACATGGATCAGAACATGGAAGGATCAGAACATGGAAGAGATCAGAACATGGAAGCAATCAGAACATGGAAGGATCAGAACATGGAAGAGATCAGAACATGGATCAGAACATGGAAGGATCAGAACATGGAAGAGATCAGAACATGGAAGAGATCAGAACATGGAAGGATAAGAACATGGAAGGATAAGAACATGGAAGGATCAGAACATGGAAGGATCAGAACATGGAAGGATCAGAACATGGAAGTGTCAGCATAGTTGCTGATCCGTGTGTTATATATCATAGCATATAGTATCATCCATGTGCTTTAGATAGGAGATCCCTTTTAGGCCTGTGACTGTTGTGTGACGTCATGGGATGCGCATGTGCACGTTCGTACCTCTGCCCCGGTCTCAGACGGCGTGTAGACCTAGACAGGCTAAGACAGGCAGAGGCTGGGCTCCACGTTCATCATCACAGTCTGACAATATATGTTACCATCCAACAAGTGTGTCTACCTTCAACCCTCGATATCTCCATTAAGAACCCCTACGATAAATGGTGACAGAGGTGTGGGTGTAAAATTGATAATTACGCCGATGTATGGAGATTTCTTTCGGCCAGCAAGACGGCCATTTCGTGTCCCCAGTAGGCCTACTGAGGTTAACGCCAGCCAGCTACCTCAAGTCAGCTACTCTCTCAAGCTCCTACCAGCTTCTACACCATTCACTGGTCAGTTTCTTTGTATTAGTGTTTATCTGCTTATTTGCATCACTCCCGAGGGGTTGACCCGAGTTTGCAAAATAAGCCAGCTTCCAGTCTGTGATGAGGGAGCCCAGTCGAGCCTAGTCTATTTCATCCAGTTCTTTTGCCTGCCAAGCCAGCTTTCCACCCCTGCTGTGCTCACTGTGTGAGGTTGTCAAGCCATTCTGTGTGAAGGGTCAAGATAAGCCAGCAAGCAACTAACCCAGGTGTCTTACCCCAGTACTCAAGCAAGCCACGTGAGTAGTCTTCATCGCTTGTGATTCAAGCTCCAAGCAATTCTGAGGGCTCTTTTTCATCCCTGTGGTGTTGTGGTATTTCGTGGGTGCATTTTAAGCTAGCCAGCTTAGAATATCTTCGCGGCAGTGTGGCTGTTCTCAGTGAGGCTTACACCGTTCAACCCATAAACCCAACCACCCACTCATCACGTGTCTCACCATTGCCGGTCTTAGCCCTGTTTACCCACAAACCCAACCACTATCACTGTTGTGGTACTCACCCAACCTACGCCAGTGTTTTGGGTACACAACTCCATGTTCCAGCGGCATATTTTAAGGACCACATAGGGGGTCAAGAGCTAGAGTGTGTCTTCGACAGTGGCGCCACCGTTAAAAGCCTCCTGTGTGAGTTCATCGTCGATGTAAGCGCAATTCTACGATCACGTGTGCAGAGGACAGCAGCAAGACGACATAAACAATCCTCCAGCCTTCCACCATCAACCTCATTCTTCACCAAGTTATTACAGCGATAATTAATTTTTTTTTTCATAGAGACATTTGCGAGTGTTGAGACATTTCTTTTGTGGTTCTAGTGATTTTTTTCTTAGTGACACTCAGTGACTCTCGATCAGACTCAGTGTTTGTTTGCAATAATTTTTTTTTTATCTCTTTAATTCAGTGTTAATTTTCGTGCATTATCTTATGTCTGTTGTGTTGTGTGTCTTTTTATACACTTGAAGTAAGTACCTTAGTGTTTTTCCTTTGTTGTGTGTGCAACATATGAGCAGTATAGAACTTGTGTTTACACTTCAGAATCACCTTGTGTTCTCAGTATTCCAGTGAAGTATTTCAGTAATTTATCAGCTTTATTCTGCATCACAACTCAGTGTTGTCTGTTATATTTTTTTTCTTCCCAGCATTTGTGTATTTTTTTGTTCCCTGTGTGTTGAAAATTCTTGTGTTCATATTCTTTCATTTAGCCAGTGTCTAATTTGTCTTATTTCCACAGACAATAGTGCCATTGTTTTGTTCAAGCAAGATAATTATTATCTTATCAAAGTTTTCACACATCAAGTTTCATAGCAAGAAAATTCTAGTATTGTGTTTATGTTGATGTGTTGTGTTCTGCATCACTAAGTGTTCAAGCTTTTTGTTCTGTGTTTTAGCACCTATTATTTTTTCATGTTTCATTGAACAAATTCAATCTTAGTGCAATTTTTAAGTTCTTCTTTTAGAGTAAATTGTTCTTTTGCTTGTTAAGTGTTGTTTAAGTTGCAGTTAAGAGTTAAAGTGTTCATTCCTTGATATATTTCTTTCTTGTGTGTGTAATAATTTTTTTTATTATTGCACATTGACTCATTTTGCAGTAATTCTTGTGCAAATATTGTGTTGCCACTAAAGTTTTTCTTGCAGAGATTCTAAGCAGTGTTTTTTTGATTAGCAATTATTTGCAATATTGCTACAGTTTATTTCAGTGCAGTTTCTTATGCTCTGTTCTGTGCATAATATTTTATTCTTTGTGTGCCATTTTATTTTATTCAAGTTTTATTGAGTCCATTTTAACATTTTTTTTGATTGATTCATCATTTTATTGTGTTTCCCTATTGCACTGAAAGTAAAGACAACTCACTGTGCCATTCATTCAATTTAAAGTAAAAGTTGAGCAAATCAGATTTGAGTAAAGTACAAGTTCTCTTGATTTTCAAAGTGTTGTTTGTTAAGTTGAGTATTTTTCTTGTGTGAGTTCTTTGCTTACTGTGTGACCTGTCAATTTTTAATTACTTATGCAGAATAGTTAAGCATTTTTTTCCCCATTTAAGTTCATTGTGTTGTGTGTTCGTCAGCTACATTTGCTTTTGTTTCTCTAAAGTCTTGTTTTACATTTTGCAAACATGTCTCAAGTTTTCTCAAGCGATGCCTCAGCACATGCTGCTAGTACAACCATTAATGCGTCAGCCCAAAATTCGAGTAACTCCTTATCAAACAATAGATATACTCAGACTTCTAGCCTGCGTAATTTCAGTCGTGATCCGTATGATGCTATGCCATTGTTCAATGGTAATCCAGACAACCTTGAAGGTTGGTTTACTGCAGTTAGAGCCAGAGCTGATGCTTCAGTTGATGGTCTTCCATCTGAGAGTTGTTTGATCAGTATCGGAAAGGAGAGTCTAGCCCGTTCTCCAGCAGCCTCACATGCATTTAACTTAATTCGTATGAAGGACTTTCAAGATCTAACCAGGTGGCAAGATTATGAACAGTTAATTCGCAATTATCTTGAACCGGTGCGAGAAACCGATCCGTTCCTTGTTCTCAAAGAATTAGTTTGCACAGCTCCGAGACCAGAAGAGTCATTAGATGAGTTTGCTCTTCGTCTTAATAACCTAATGTCCTCATTCGTTAAAGCAGGTCAAAATTCAAAGTACCTTAAAGATAACGATAAACCAGCCCTTGATGGGTTTGCCAAATTAGCTGCATTTGGAGTTATTAAACAACTAATGCCACCGACATCTATGTATGTGTACAATTCAAGTCCGCTAGATGCTACTATGGGACCGCTTGCAGCTCTAATCCATGTACGAAATTTGTGTCCCGAGGGAACCTTCCCTTATCGTAAGTCTATGCCAAACACCTTGTCCACTCCTGTACTTCCTCTAGTTTGTGCTACTACCAAAACTCCCAATTAATCACTCGCGTCCATCATCCAAAGCAAGTGTTAAGAGCCATCATTCCCGTAGCACCCGTAGTATGTACAGTACTCACAGTCAAAGAGTTTGCTACAATTGTGGTTACCGTGGCCATATTGCTATTAATTGTCATGACAGTCACCCTAAGAAGCGTCGTACTGATGAGTACCAGTCAGATCTTCCCTACTGTACTTACCATAGAATTCATGGACATGACACTTCTGAGTGCAATGCTCTCTACAGCCTGCAGTACTCTAGATCTTTCCGTGGCCGTTCCAACCGCAGAGCCAGGAGAGGAAACAGACGTCGTGGTTCACAAACTAACCAGAACCAGGCTCATTCTTCCAATTCGGGGGAATCCGAGCGCCCAAGTCTATTCGTCCAGTCGTGACAGTAGTAGGTGATAACGAGTACACAATCCCAGTCCAGAATTCCTATGAAGCCTTAGCCAGCCTTGAGATTGACAGCCCTGATGTTGATGCTGCTTCACACGTCTCTGACGTAGAGGAATTTGGGGATGAAGTAGAAAATGCCTTCTCCGATGACAACCCACCTTTCTGTTTGCATATAACTTCTAACGAAACAATTGGTCCTTTAGTACAAGCTTCTGTCCATAATGCGCCCGTTCATGTGTTCATGGACTCTGGTGCGCAAGTTAATATCATTAGGTCTAGCTTGTTTAAAGAGAAGCAGTTACGACGTGTCCTCCTCGTTGAACCAACTACTGTAACCTCCCTTAGTGGAGTAGCTGGTTCCCTTCTGCGAGTCCGAGGTCAGACTTCGCTCACCTTTACTATCCAAGGCAGAGACTTTACTGCTGCTTTTCTTGTTGTCGACCAGATTACTTTCCCTGGTGACCTTCTACTGGGATTTGCTTTCATGCGAGACTTACGTATTGTGCTCGACCCGTACCGATGGCATGCCCAAATTGACGACTTGATCGTTCCATTCTGGGGTTACCAGCTTGGATCAGAAATCTGTCATACTGCTGCAGAGTATGATGTACGCATTAAGTCCTTACAAGCCAATGCATTCTCCAGTAGCGTGCCCAAGCGGTCAGGCACTGGTAATTCTGTCACTCCCATCTGTGTTCCACCTACACCTTCAGACTTGCAGGATAGTGTTCCGTTGCCTCAAGTGTCCGAGGACACTCAGACTGCCTTGAGTGCACAGCCTATCCCTGCAATGACTGCTAGTTCGAGTAGTAGTTTCTCCACAGGGGATGCCTTGTCAGAAAACGATTACTTGCAACTAGTAATGCCATCTCTTGTTGATGTCACATGCCGTATGCAGAAAGACGTCTCTGTTACGGCTAGTGTTCTCACTAGAGTGTTGTTGTTCCTAATGTTCCAGATGGTGATCCCATCCTAGTTGACAGTAATCAGTGCATTGTTAGAAGTTATTTCTCGAGTAACTTTCACATGTTAACGTTTGTAAGTGTAGTTTCTTTATAGTTGATACCTCGTGTCACTGTGTGCGACTCAGATTGAATATCAGCATTGTTGACCGTGTTCATTTATTTTCTCCTGTGCTTGCAGTTTGAGATAGTAGATTCGTTCTCCCTTGCTCATATTGCGTGTTATAGCGTTAATTTTTTCAACCGGGAGGAGTCATCCACTCCACCGAGTTTGTTCATTCCTCCAGTAAGAAAGAACCGATCCCTTGTGGTCTGGTGTGATTCGATTCCTGCTCCAGGAGATCTTATTCTTGCTGTGAAGCCACCAGCACCCGTTAGTGACTGTAATGAGCCAAGAATTACTGTATCGAACAGCCGAGTTGGGTACTCCAAGTAGAAGAGTGTACCAGTTAGTAATTCCACAGTCACTAGTGAACGTAGCTCTGCAGCTAGTTCATGATGCACCAGGTGTTGCACACCCTGGTATGGATCGTTCTGTGAAACAAGCCAGAATGAAATACTTTTGGCCACGTATGGCAACTGACATTTCCGAGTATGTTAAGAAATGTAGTGTCTGTATGCAACATAAAGGGAATGTCAATGGTCCTAATCCTATCCCAACCACTAGCGAACCGTGGGAAAGAGTTGCCCTTGACTTGTTAACCAATTTTAAATGTTCCTTCCAAGGCAACAAACATCTGTGTGTTATGGTAGACCATTTCACCAGATATTGTGAGTTAGTTCCTATTGCAGATAAGACTGCAGAGACAGTAGCTAAAGCGTTTAAAGAACGCATTATCTGCAGGCATACCACCCCTAAATCCTTAGTAACAGATAATGGAGGTGAATTCTGTAATGAGATTCTTGAAAATTTGTGTACTTTATACAAGATCTCTAAATCCACCATTGTTCCTCATCATCCTGCCAGCAATGGGTTAGCCGAACGAACCAATAAGAAAGTACTTGATGTCCTGAGAGCCACTATCAACCCCAATAGTGAAACTTGGGATGAAGTCATACCAGATGTCCAATGTGCCATAAATTCTGCTTACAATGCTTCCATAGGTGATACTCCACATTATGCATTGTATGGTGTAGACAAGCATTTACCCTATGAGTTGTTATATTCCACTCCGAAACCTAATTACAACCCTGATGATTTCGTAGCAACTCGTACCAGCATGGCTCAGTGTGTTTTTAGAAGAATCCGTGAAACACTTCATAAATCAACAGGAGAATTTACTAGAGTAACTAATAACCGTGCTAAGCCATCAAAAGTCAAAGTAGGTTCAAGAGTAATGCTGACAAATTTCAACAAAACATCCGAAATGCCTAAGCTCGATCAAAAGTTTGTCGGACCTTATCGAGTTGTAGAACATATCTCTGGTAATAAGTATAAGGTTAGAGAAATTAGTACTGGTAAGTACAAAGAATCGCATTTAGATCATATGAAATTAGTATGCGATGTTGATGATATTGCTACCCAGACTAATGTGACAGATGCTGAAAATCCTCTTGACTCTGTACCTTCTACCTCAAATACTCAGTCAGATAACCAACCTGAATGTCGTTACTCCTTGCGTACTCGACAAGTAATGAGAAACCCACAAGTATCTTTTGTAGATACTCGTTCAGATCTCCCTCAGTCAAGGCATGTGTTAGCCATTGCAGAGGAATTCGATCCTCCCAGAGATGATAACCATTCTGCATATAAAACCTCACCCTTGCAGAATTGGGTTTAAATGTACATAGTCTGTACAACTAGATGTCCGAGATGAAGTAAATTGTCAACTGTTTGTTATTAACTGATTAGCTTTTTCAGAATTTTTGTTTTTCGTATTCACGTTCCCTCCGTATTCTGAGAATTGACAGTAATAGTCTGAGTGCACCAGATGCCTTTGCTGTTAATTTCACCTTGTATATATATATTTATTCTTCCTCAGAATCCGTAGAGTGCACGAATACAGATCGATCGATCAATTCCATCCATATTGTACAATGATTTGTTCTTAAAGTTTGTAATGCATTACGTTAAAACTCATTACGTTAAAAGTGATTATGTTAACACCCATTACATTAAAACTCATTACATTAAAAGTGATTACGTTAACATCCATTACGTAAAACTCATTTTGTTAACATCCATTATGATACCATCCATTAGTTCTAAGTTATATATGAATTTGTTATTGTATAGAATCAGCCCAGAAACGCCTGCCTGTTCAGCCTATAAGATAGTAGTGTATGTCGAGACGACATACGTAACATGACCGAGCTGTCAGCATAGTTGCTGATCCCTGTGTTATATAGCATAGCATATAGTATCATCCATGTGCTTTAGATAGGAGATCCCTTTTAGGCCTGTGACTGCTGTGTGACGTCACAGGATGCGCATGTGCACGTTCGTACCTCTGCCCCGGTCTCAGACGGCGTGTAGACCTAGACAGGCTAAGACAGGCAGAGGCTGGGCTCCACGTTCATCATCACAGTCTGACAATATATGTTACCATCCAACAAGTGTGTCTACCTTCAACCCTCGATATCTCCATTAAGAACCCCTACTATAGAAGGATCAGAGCATGGAAGGATCAGAGAATGGAAGGATCAGAACATGGAAGGATCAGAACATGGAAGGATCAGAGCATGGAAGGATCAGAACATGGAAGGATCAGAACATGGAAGGATCAGAACATGGAAGGATCAGAACATGGAAGGATCAGAACATGGAAGAGATGCTATACCAAAAAAATCTTTCGATATTGTAAGGACATTGGAAAAAGTTGAACGAGGTACACGGAGATGAAGCCGGGGGTAAATTCCACACACAGCTTCAAAAGCAGGTACGAGTGGACCCATAAAGGAATGTAATCGACTGCGCCAGTCGACTGAAAGTCCCTATATGGGTTCTGGAGCTGGAGTTCGACCCAAGTGGGTACAGCACTGGATATACACACTGAGCTCCTGTTGGCTGCATTGTCAAGACATCTTTTAGCACGGGAGGACAGGGAACAGTCGTCCTCCTCCCTGCCATCCCTTCCCAACGTCTACCACCCCTTCACTCCTCCCTGCCATCCCTTCCCAACGTCTACCACCCCTTCACTCCTCCCTGCCATCCCTTCCCAACGTCTACCACCCCTTCACTCCTCCCTGCCATCCCTTCCCAACGTCTACCACCCCTTCACTCCTCCCTGCCATCCCTACCCAACGTCTGTCACCCTTTCACTCCTCCCTGCCATCCCTTCCCAACGTCTACCACCCCTTCACTCCTCCTTGCCATCCCTTCCCAACGTCTACCACCCTTTCACTCCTCCCTGCTATCCTTTCCCAACGTCTACCACCTCTTCACTCCTCCCTGCCATCCCTTCCCAACGTCTACCACCCCTTCACTCCTCCTTGCCATCCCTTCCCAACGTCTACCACCCCTTCACTCCTCCCTGCCATCCATCCCCAACGCCTACCATCCCTTCCCTCCTCCCTGCCATCCATTACCACTGCCCTGCCATCCATTCCCAACGTCTTGCTATCCCTACCTTCCTCCCTACTCATTCCTCTCCTCCATCCCAATCTTTCTCTCTTCCCTGCCAATCCTTACCTCCTTCCTTCCAATCCTTCCCCCTTCCAATCCTTCCTTCTTCCCTGGCCAATCATCTTCAATGGAAGCTCTACTCTGGCATAGTGCGTCTGAGACAAAGTCCTAAATCCTAGACACTCCTCCTTCCCTCCCTCCCTCCTTCTCTTGCACCCTCCCTTCTGGTCCTTCCTTCTTGCCTCGTCTTTCATTCCCCCCATCCTCTTCTTTAACCCAGCCCTCCCTCCCTCCCTCCCTCTCCCTCCCCCCTCGTTGTGGATTATCAGGCTCTCAAGGCTTTGTTTACCTTGTGAATCTTCGCGTCGGGTCTGAAATTGTACTTGTCTGCACCTGTTCTTGTCTACACTTATTTGTTCACCTCTACAGCTGTTTCTTCTTTTCCGCATTTGTTTGTACTTAACTGCTTTGATTTATGTTTGTCTTTGTTTATTTTTCTCTATGTGATTTTTTTTGTCTATATTTGTTTGTCCATGTCTAAATTTATTTGTCACTGTCTACATTTGTTTTATATCTAAGACAGCTGGGATTGATGGGATAAAGATAGAAATGTTAAAAGCATGTAGGGATATAATTCTGGAGTGGTTGGTGCTATTGTTTAATAAATGTATAGAAGAGGGTAAGGTACCTAGGGATTGGCGGAGAGCATACATAGTTCCTTTGTATAAAGGCAAAGGAGACAAAAGAGAGTGCAAAAATTATAGGGGAATAAGTCTGTTGAGTATACCTGGTCAAGTGTATGGTAGAGTTATTATTGAAAGAATTAAGAGTAAGACGGAGAATAGGATAGCAGATGAACAAGGAGGCTTTAGGAAAGGTAGGGGGTGTGTGGACCAGGTGTTTAGAGTGAAACATATAGGTGAACAGTATATAGATAATGCTAAAGAGGTTTTTGTGGCATTTATTGATTTGGAAAAGGCGCCTTGTATGACAGGGTGGATAGAGGAGGGGGCAATGTGGCAGATGTTGCAGGTGTATGGTACAGGAGGTAGGTTACTGAAAGCAGTGAAGAGTTTTTACGAGGATAGTGAGTTAGAGTATGTAGGAGAGAGGGAGATTATTTCCCAGTAAAAGTAGGCCTTAGACAAGGATGTGTGATGTCACCATGATTGTTCAATATATTTATAGATGGGGTTGTAAGAGAAGTGAATACGAGGGTCTTGGCAAGAGGTGTGGAGTTAAAAGGTAAAGAATCAAACACAATGTGGGGAGTTGTCACAGCTGCTCTTTGCTCATGACACTGCTTTTTGGAGATTCTGAAGAGAAGTTGCTGAGGTTGGTGGATGAATTTGGTAGGATATGTAAAAGAAGAAAATTAAAAGTGAATAAAAGAAAGAGTAAGGTGGTGATGATAAAAAGATTAGGTGACGAAAGATTGGATATCAGATTGGAGGGAGACAGTATGGAAGAGGTGAATGTATTCAGATATTTAGGAGTGGACGTGTCAGCAGATGGGTCTAAGAAGGATGAGGTGAATCATAGAATTGATGAGGGGGAAAGGGTGAGTGGTGTACTTAGGAGTCTGTGGAGACAAAGAACTTTGTCCGTGGAAGTAAAGAGGGGAATTTATGAGAGTATAGTTATACCAACACTCTTATATGAGTGTGAAGCATGGGTGATGAATGCTGCAACAAGGAGAAGGCTGGAGGCAGTGGAGATGTCATGTCTGAGGGCAATGTGTGGTGTGAATATAATACGGAGAATTCGTAGTTTGGAAATTAGGAGGAGGTACGGGATTATCAAAACTATTATCCAGAGGTCTAAGGAGGGGTTGTTGAGGTGGTTGGGACATGTAGAGAAAATGAAACGAAACAGAATGACTTCGAGTGTGTATAAATATGTAATGGAGGGAAGGCGGGGTAGGGATAGGCCTAGAATAGTTTGGAGGGAGGGGTAAAGGAGGTTTCGTGTGCGAGAGGCTTGGACTTCCAGCAAGCATGCGTGAGCGTATTTGACAGGAGTGAATGGAGACAAATAGTTTTTAATACCTGACGTGCTGTTGGAGTGTGAGCAAAGTAACATTTATGAAGAGATTCAGGGAAACCGGCAGGCCAAACTTGAGTCCTGGAGATGGGAAGTACAGTATCTGCACTCTGAAGGGAGGGGGGGGGGTGTTAATGTTTCAGTTTTATAACTGTAGTGTAAAGCGCCCCTCTGGCAAGACAGTGGTGGAGTGAATGATGAAAATTTTTCTTTTTCGGGCCACCCTGCCTTGGTGGGAATCGACCGATGTGTTAATAAAGGAAATAAAAATTTCTTTGTTTGTGAAGATTTGGAGAGAGAGCAACGTCACCAGGAACTACTTAGTAAAGATCTACAGGTACATAAATATTTGTGGCTGCAGGGGTCGAGTCACGGTTCCTGGCTCCTATGTGTGTGTATGTACTCACCTAATTGTACTCAATTGTGGTGGCAGGGGTCGAGACATAGCTGCTGGCCCCGCCTCTTCACTGGTCCCTACTACTGTGTGTGTGTGCCGTTTGCGCCTGTTTGACGTTTGGGTTTGTGTGTCGCCTCTCGGTTGACTTCTTTTACGAAAAGTTTAAATTAAGTTGATATGACGCACAAACACGAAAATAGAACCAGCTTGCAACAAACAAAATAACGGAACTAGAAAAGATTCAAAGATTCCCAACAAAAGTAGCACCAAACCCGAGAAGAATGGACTACTAGGAGAAACAAAGATAACTACTCTAGAGGTGAGGATGACTGGGAGGAAGGGATATGATCATAATGTACAAAATATTAAGAGAATCAGAGCGAATAGGAAAAGGTTATTATATATGGTAGAGAGAGACCCAGAGATTATACATGGCAGCTAAACATGTGTTGTTTTAGATGTCAGAATGGCAGGTAGACTCAACCCTTGCAGACACAACTTGGTAAATGCACAGCAAAGAGAATCATATCTATAGAGAGAAAAAAAATAATTTAACCAACAAATTAACGCATAAATAAAGTGCTAAGTCAAAACGGAAAGTTATAGGCTAATTAAAATAAAATCAATATTAATTTTACACACACACACACACACACACATATATATATATATATATATAATATATATACAGTGTGTGTGTGTGTGTGTGTGTGTGTGTGTGTGTGTGTGTGTGTGTGTGTGTGTGTGTGTGTGTGTGTGTGTGTGTGTATGTGTGTGTGTGTGTGTGTGTGTGTGTGTGTGTGTGTGTGTGTGTGTGTGTGTGTGTGTGTGTGTGTGTGTGTGTGTGTGTGTGTGTGTGTGTGCGCGCGCGCGAGCGCTAAACAATCACAGACAAGCAATCTTAACAATGCAAGATAAGCCACGGGGGGCAGGGGAATATTTAGCTCAAGTACTTTCACACTTCTCAGTGTGTCATCAGGAGCTGTGCAATGTTGCAATGTTGCAAGGGCAATAACAGGAGAAATAGGGCAACTTTTCAGAGTATGGTAGTGCGGTGGCAGACAGACTTGCTGGTGCCACCGCACTACCATACTCTGGCAAGACAGTGATGGAGTGAATGATGAAAGTTTTTCTTTTTCGGGCCACCCTGCCTTGGTGGGAGACGGTCGATGTGTTACATACACACACATACACACTATATATATATATATATATATATATATATATATATATATATATATATATATATATATATATATATATATATATATATATATTGCAGAATAAATCAGCGAGTTTGGCCTAAAAGCAAAGGTGTTTTCTGCGGAATAAAAAAAAAAGTTTGTTTATGCCATAAATCTGCGATAATGAATCTGAACATAACAAAAAATATATATCACTGATTTCAAGTAATATTAAATAAATTTAAATTTATGATATATTTAGTAGAATATGACTAGAACATTGTACTTTAGGCTAGGTGAGGTTTCTAAGATAGGTTAGGTGAGGTTTCTAAGATAGGTTAGGTTAGGTGAGGTTTCTAAGATAGGTGAGGTTTCTAAGCTAGGTTAGGTTTCTAAGATAGGTTAGGTTAGGTTTCTAAGATAGGTTAGGTTTCTAAGATAGGTTAGGTGAGGTTTCTAAGATAGGTTAGGTGAGGTTTCTAAGATAGGTTAGGTGAGGTTTCTAAGATAGGTTAGGTGAGGTTTCTAAGATAGGTTAGGTGAGGTTTCTAAGATAGGTTAGGTGAGGTTTCTAAGATAGGTTAGGTGAGGTTTCTAAGATAGGTTAGGTTAGGTGAGGTTTCTAAGATAGGTTAGGTGAGGTTTCTAAGATAGGTTAGGTTAAGTTTCTAAGATAGGTTAGGTTTCTAAGATAGGTTAGGTGAGGTATCTAAGATAGGTTAGGTTTCTAAGATAGGTTAGGTTAGGTTTCTAAGATAGGTTAGGTTAGGTGAGGTTTCTAAGATGGGTTAGGTTAGGTTTCTAAGATAGGTTAGGTTTCTAAGATAGGTTAGGCGAGGTTTAGAAACCTCACCTAACCTATCTTAGAAACCTAACCTAACCTATCTTAGAAACCTAACCTATCTTAGAAACCTAACCTAACCTATCTTAGAAACCTAACCTAACCTATCTTAGAAACCTAACCTAACCTATCTTAGAAACCTAACCTATCTTAGAAACCTCACCTAACCTATCTTAGAAACCTCACCTAACCTATCTTAGAAACCTAACCTAACCTATCTTAGAAACCTAACCTAACCTATCTTAGAAACCTCACCTAACCTATCTTAGAAACCTCACCTAACCTAACCTATCTTAGAAACCTCACCTAACCTAACCTATCTTAGAAACCTAACCTAACCTAACCTAAGATAGGTTAGGTTAGGTGAGGTTTCTAAGATAGTTTAGGTTAGGTGAGGTTTCTAAGATAGGTTAGGTTAGGTTTCTAAGATAGGTTAGGTGAGGTTTCTAAGATAGATTAGATGAGGTTTTTAAGATAGGTTGGGTGAGGTTTTTAAGATAGGTTGGGTGAGGTTTTTAAGATAGGTTAGGTTAGGTTTCTAAGATACGTTAGGTCAGGTGAGGTTTCTAAGATAGGTTAGGTTAGGTTTCTAAGATAGGTTAGGTTAGGTGAGGTTTCTAAGTTAGGTGAGGTTTCTAAGATAGGTTGGGTGAGGTTTCTTAGATAGGTTAGGTGAGGTTTCTAAGATAGGTTAGGTTAGGTTTCTAAGATAGGTTAGGTTAGGTTTCTAAGATAGGTTAGGTTAGGTTTCTAAGATAGGTTAGGTTAGGTTTCTAAGATAGGTTAGGTTAGGTTTCTAAGATAGGTTAGGTTAGGTGAGGTTTCTAAGATAGACTTGGTCAAAAAATATCTTTAACCTTGTTGCCCATAAAAAAAATATATCTATCAACCTGTAAAAAATAAATTGTGACGAGTCCAATTCCTAAGGAAGTTCGGCTTTTTCCGCAAGTTCGGCTTATTAGGCACGACGCACACATTACGTAAAACTTGCGATTTTGGCTTTAATAGTAACGCTCTTCTTGCCGAATAAGGCAAGCGATAAATTGAGTTTGCAATAATTTCGCAAAAATTATTCTGAACCTAACGAGAAAAATATTTTAAGCTTATCGCAAATATATTTAGGTGAATTAGGCTAAATTAAGTTGCGTTTGTTATAAAGTTAGGTAAGTTTTCTAAGATTCTTTTGGTATAAACGTACAAGAGAAAATTGTAGAAAGGACTTAATTTTAAGTGAGTTCTTGCTAACTGTGAGAGAGAGAGAGAGAGAGAGAGAGAGAGAGAGAGAGAGAGAGAGAAAGCTCTGAGAATAAATTTTTGCAATGTGTTGGCAAGCTTCAGGGAGGAAGGGAAGCAGTCTTAAGACTGTTAAAAAAGGAAGGAAATGCGTGAGTTTGGCATGTGGACTGCCAGGAGAGATGACATGGGACAAGAGAGCACTAGAAGGAAGATGAATAGTAAGAGCAGAGCAAGAAGAGACGAGCAGCAGCAACGGTAGTAGCAGTAGTAGTAGTAGTACTAGTAGCAGCAACAGCATCAGTAGTAGGAGCAATTTCTTGTCTCATCTCCTTGGTTCGTCTCTCAATATCTTACTGAGCTGCAGATTGTTTTAGGTTCCACATTATTCTCAAACAGCTCAACACCACTGTAGATTGCTTAGCTAAAAAGATGGAGTCTAGTCCCTGGATTTATTAGGCACCTCGGTAATCTTTCTGACCACCGGCTTCAGGATAGACACGGAGCTCGTAATAACGCTAACAATTATTCCACTGCGCTGTCAGTCCGTTTAATTTCCTCTGGGTAGATGAAGAAATAGTTACAATACTTTTCATCAGTAAACCCTCATCGAGAAGAAGAAACATATGACAACGTTTCGGCCGGTCCTGGAGAGGAAACTTTCGACGACTTTTCGGCCGGTCCTAGAGAGGAAACTTATGACGACGTTTCGGCAGGTTCTGGACTGCTGCCAAGTCTCAAGTTACTTGTGAACTCCTCAGTGTGTTCACTTTTTGATCTGTTCCTTCGTTATGTTACTAACTCACGCTAAACAGCCTGTCTGTCTCCATTCTCTGTATTTTATATGTGGTTATTACGTCTCTTACTTTTCCTTCCAGCTTCGGGAGGCGCAGTTTTCGTGAGCTTTCGTCGTCACTTTTGTTACCTGTAATTGGTAATTGTAATGTTGCTATTTGGCATTTTGTTTATGTAACTCACTAGTCGAGGCCTCCAGGCGGGCGCTGCGTGTCCGAGGACTGCACAAGCACATGCTTTATGTAAAAATCTGAATTATCACATTTCTTCGAATTGCTAAGCGACATTCCCACATTTACCAGCCTAACAAGATATGGTTATAAATAATATGGAAGCACCACCAAGCTGTGGGAAATGTCGCTTCTGTACAGTTCAGGACATTAGAGGAAACGTTGGGCCACTAGTGGCTTAAATCCTGAAGCTGCTATTGACGAAACTTTCCTTCAGTGTCTTGAAGTATGCATGTCCCTATCCACAGTTCTGAGTGATATGTTGGGTGTGATGTTTACTCCTACTTCATAGCTACTTGAATCACAGTCGATCTTCCATGTGTTACATTCTTTACTTTCTCTACGCCCCATTCCCAACATTTTAAATCTTCTTTGGTTAATATTCTATAATCACATTGATCCAGTTAAGATCGTCCTGTAGACCATTTTCTTGCACCTTGAGGGACCTTCCTAGTTGCACTTGACCATCCAGATACAGAGGTTGTCATGAAGACTCTTCTTTCTGTATTTTTGTTATTCATTCTACGTGTGGCACTGTGCTGAGAGCTTTTTTTTGTATTTACAGTTTATAAATTTACAGTCTGTTCACATTTTTTTTATCCTTTATAATCTCCATAAGTCTGTCGTAAGTTTCTCTTAGTCTTGTCAGTCAGGCTTCACCCCAGTGCTTCCTGTCTGTACTTCCTTGAGGGTTGGGATTAAATTGACTTATCGGCTGTTTGGCAGTTTTCTCAGCATATTTGTTTTCATAAGGATTAAGGCA
>NC_091305.1:17467914-17472914 GCF_038502225.1 Cherax quadricarinatus | reverse complement strand
ATATCTTCAGTAAAGCTCTTCTTGCCGAATAAGGCAAGCGAAAATTTGTGTATGCAATAAATTCGTAAAAATCTTTCTGAACCTAACGAAAAAAAATATATATAATTTTATTATTAAATTATTGTAATCTTACCTAAAACATATTTACTTGGATTAGGCTAAATTAAGGTAAGTTTTCTAAGATTCTTTTGGTACAAAATTATTAAAATTTGCTTTAACATAAATGAAAAAAAACATATCTTTAAACACACAAGACAAAATTTTAGAAAGGACTTAATTTCAAATGTTCTCTAGCTAATTGACCAGTTTTACCTATTCGGCACGTTATACATATGTCGTGTCATTCCAAAAGAACATTAGAAAATTACAAAACCTTATCATAACAAGCTCAATTTAATTTAGCCTAATCCAACTAAATATATTTTAGCTATGTTTACAATAATTAATAATAAACAGAACAATGAAATATTTTTTCATTAGGTTCAGAATGATTTTTGCGAAATTATTGCATACACAATTTTTCGCTTGCCTTATTCGGCAACACGAGCGTTGCTATTTAAGCCAAAATCGCAAGCTTTACCTATTCGGCTTCGGCACACACACAATATATATATATATATATATATATATATATATATATATATATATATATATATATATATATATATATATATGCCGAATAGGCAGAACTTGCGATCTTGGCTTAAATAGCAACGCTCATCTTGCCATATAGGACAAGTGAAAATTTGTGTATGTAATAATTTCGCCAAAATCAATCTGAACCTAACGAAAAAAAATATATTTCACTGTGTTTGTTTAGTATTAAATTACTGCAAACAAATCTAAAAAGGTATATTTTCTAAGTTTCTTTTGGTGCAAAATTAAAAATGGTATAAGAGAAAAATTTTGGAAAGGACTAAAATAAATTGACCAGTCTTTCGTTATAATAAGTCGTGCCGAATAGGCAGAATTTGCCATCTTGGCTTTTCTAAGTTAAAATTTTGGCAATAATTTCGCAAAATTAAAAAAAAAAATATATATCTTTAAACTAAATTACTGTATAAAAATATATTTAGAGAAAATAAATTGCTTTTGTTATAATAAGAAAGGACTTTTGGTTGCAAAATTTTTTTTAAATTAATAAAAAATATATATCTTTAAATGAGATCTTGCTAATTGACCAGTTTTACATATTCGTCACGACATATATATATATATATATATATATATAAATGCAAGGAATTCGCAAGAGCAGGCGAAATATACACAGACACTGATCTCTGGCTGAAGGAGACTCGAACCCACGAACCTTGGAACAAGGTACGCAGTGCCTTACCATTCTCACCACACTGGACCAATACCTTGGTGTCCAGCTTGCGCCAGACGTTGATCCAAGGCAGCCAGCTTTCAGGGAGAAGGCTTACAGCTTTTCATCTCATCATAGGTTTGAGTCTCCTTCAGCCAGAGATCAGTGTTTATATATATATAAACTTTCATTTTCATTTAAAACAGGAAAAATTTTTTCTCATTATCCTTGACGCCAGAAGCCAAGTTTGAAAGTGAGAATTAAAAATGAAGAACAAGTTCTTAACTTCTATTAAATTGGCTATTCATGTTTGCATCAGACTTAACTCTACAGGTCACTTGCTTCAGAAAAATATTCAGAACTGGATAAAAGATGTTCTCACAGCCAAAGTCAAGACAAACAGACCATTATCATCTTCAGCTCTGCAGTTGTGAAAGTCAAAAGATGTGCAGCGCCTTTCATCTTCACATAAACATCGCCCTCGTCATCAGCATCAGTCTCAGAGGGTGAAAATGTTGAGAGTTATTGTCCGCCCGAGGCTCTCCATTATCATCTTTCTCTCAGCCAAGACGGAGAGCGCCGCTACACTTCTATCGTACAGATTAAAACGTCACCATCGTCGTCTGCAGCTAAGGATAACGATGCTGACGACGGCACATTACCATTGTTAACCCTTCAGTCAGCCAGACTCGACCCTACCCTATCTTCTGGAAATCAGGAATATCATTATCAGCGCACTCGGGACACTCACCGTATCTTCAGTCCTTCAGTGAAGACTGTTCGAGGGACTATTTTAGCCCTGATCATGAGGCGAGGAACAGTCATGCACAGGAGCCTGACGGACGGGAGGTATTGAGTAAAATGTGATTCCAGGCACTAGTACAAACCAATCTGAAGCATATATGCTTAATAAGCTTGAGTTAGGGAATCATTGCAATGGGGGATGGTGGCCACGTCCGGTGCCTGAAGAGCCAGAGAGAGACTTAATTACCTCACCACCAAACCTTAATTACATTATGCTCTCTGACTGCCTAATGTAGCCTGGGAGAACGACAGAGGGAGAGGGGAGAGAGAGAGAGAGAGAGAAAGAAAGAGAGAAAGAAAGAGAGAAAGAGAGAGAGAGAGAGAGAGAGAGAGAGAGAGAGAGAGAGAGAGAGAGAGAGAGAGAGAGAGAGAGAGAGAGAGAGAGAGAGAGAGAGAGAGAGAGAGAGAGAGAGCCACTTCGAGAACAGCGTGAAGCAAGTTTCTATACCACAAGACGGGCAGAAAGCAGCAACTTCACTCTGGCTGTACCCTTCTCCAGAACTTCACTTTATCTGAGATCATTTATTCCCAGGATGACTCGAGTATGGAACACATTCGTACAGCATAATGATGTCAACGAGATAGTCAGTTGATCAGATGAAAATGCTGGCCCACAGATGGCTCCAACTTCATCCTGTTCTCTACTTGTATGTTTCATAACAATAAAAATGCTTTCAAATGAGCTGATGTAGGTAACAGCTCTTAGCTTGTCAACAAAATTAGGAATCCTTAACCTGTAAATAGCTTGTCAATAAAGATAGGAAGCCTTAACCTAACCTTGTCAAACCCTGTGTAAAAAAAAAAAAAAAGGAAAGCGATAGAGCGAGTGTGAATTGAGAAAAATATAGGAGAACACTAGCTTACATGCTGAGGAATCTAAACAATTGTCTACGGGTGCTATCATAAAAGATATAATGAAGATACTCTCTTCTCTTCTTTGCCTGGCCATGTTAACAAAAGACAACACAACTTTATATACACATTATCTCTCAGTTCACTGCAGGATTCGAACCTACACTGCATCAAATTACGAAGTACTTACGCCACTCGGCCAGATCCCGGATAAATATGTGCGCCTAGCCGAAGGTAGGCGGTCACTCCCCATACTCCATAACACAAGGCCAGTGATAAGTTATTTCATCAAATCCTGCCACATGCGTAAGTACTATGTTCTTTGATGCAGAGTGTGTAGGTTCGAATCCTGCTGTGGACTGAAAGATAATGTTTGTAAATAATTTCGCCCATTGGTCGAATCTATGCTAAAGAGTGTAACAATGCTTTTGAAAGCAAAGAGTAATCATTTCTCTTATTAAATCGGTTATCTGTCATATCATTGCCGTGTATTTTTCAAATAAACATTAATTTTCCAAATAAATGTCTTTTTCTTTTCATCACTGTGTCAGTTAATATGCACACTGCTGTAGATGCACTTGGAAAGAGCAGAGCCAGACAGTAATGACCTGACGAACCACCTGTTGGGGTCACCACGCCCGCCACTGCTCTAAGTCTGATGAACGTTGAACAGAATGTCACTGTTTGACGCAAATCTGCTTCAGTGTGGCCTCGATATATCAGTGTTCGCTTTCGCATCCGCGTGCTTATTACCCGGGACCCAGGAGATGGGACTGATTAGCTCTCTACGAGTTCTCCTGAAGTCGTGTCTGCAAGTTTCATCAGACAGGCTTAGCAAAATCCAGGCCGAAATTTGCCGAATTTTCCTCGAGAAACCTTTGTGGCGTCACCTGGGTTTTCACAGCATCCCACGCTGTTCTTCAGTGTCACCTGTATGTTTCTGTTGTTGTTATTCAGCTCAGGACGGCTGTTTCATTAAGTCAGAGGTGAGTTTGTGTGGTGCTTTGTGTCCAGTGTGGTTGATTCTCCAAGTGGGTGTGTGGGGTTTGGAGGAAGCGGCCGGATCCTCCCTCACCATACACCACCCACACTCATCACACTACCACCATACACCACTACATTCTCATGATCCACTCGAAGCTGAGTGGATCATGAAGCCACGTGTGGATAAGGCCATGTGGTTCTACGAGCCATGTGGAGCGAGCCACATGGATTACCAAGCCAGATGTCCAAAGTCACATGCTGTTCTCTCTCCCCAACGTCACCCACAACGTCTGCCTGACATCACCTTGTGATGTCACCTCACGACATCCCTCACGACGTCACACCTGACATCACATGATGTCACAGTGACAGTGTTAATTTCATAATGAGAAATTTGTATTTCTTGTCCAGAACGATTGAGAGAAGATATGTCACATGTTAATTCCTCACAGTCAGTGCTCTTACACATTTGTGTATGTTTTAGTGTCGATTTTTGCATAGAAAAACGTCATTTGCTAGTGCAAGCCATGTTGTAACCACATGTGCAGTGCAGATGTGTGCAGTCTTCCGTGTGTCCCGATGTGTGGTCTGAGCCCAGATGTGCGTGTAGACCACAGTGTGGTCTGAGCCCAGATGTGTGTGTAGACCACAGTGTGGTCTGAGCCCAGATGTGTGTGTAGACCACAGTGTGGTCTGAGCCCAGATGTGTGTGTAGACCACAGTGTGGTCTGAGCCCAGATGTGTGTGTAAACCACAGTGTGGTCTGAGCCCAGGCCATTGGTAGCACTCTCGTGTTACATGTCACCCATTGTGACCGTTGACAGCTGACAATAGTCAGTCCAGGCATCAGTTTACAGGCGTCTAAGCTCCCATGTATAGAAAGCTATTATGCTCGCCGTTCGTAGATACATGCCTGAGTCATGCTTGCTACGACTCCCTGTTGAGACTCTTATCACTCCTCCACCTGACCGTCAGAATGCAGTTATGTGTAGAAAACCAGTCTGAGGATACTTAGACTAACCTCTGCTATGACTCGAACTGTCGAGAGGATGAC
>NC_091305.1:17432914-17462914 GCF_038502225.1 Cherax quadricarinatus | reverse complement strand
TTTTTTATGCGTGTGAAGGATGAATGTTGTGTACATGTATGGAAGAAATGTGTACACGGAAGCGGTGTGTTATCAATTGGGTTTAAAGCCAATTGATAACACAAGAGCCATTAAGCCTGTATATACTACTTTTAAATTACCAGTAGAGGATACATTAATCCCTAAGAATATATATCAAAGTATGCTTAGCATATACACCGAAGTATACAATTCTCTCAGAGCATACAAGTTCGTACTACCAGTTACAACAAATAATCTACGAAGCATTGAGCTATTAATTTATTCATTAAAGTTACAATAGTCCATAGGTATGTAAGAATTACGTTGATTATATAGAAAGAAATAAGCAAATCAACGAAATAACAGGACGTTACAGACGCAAAGGTAGACAGCAGTACTTAGTGCGGGCAAGTGACCCGCTCAGCGTAAAGGATTATTATTATAATCAAAGGGGAAGCGCTAAACCCGTAGGATTATACAGCGCCCGGGGGGGGGGGATGTGGAAGGCATTCAGGCTTAATTCGGGGAACTGGAGCACAGTTCCAATTCCCTAAATCAAGAGCCCCTCACCAACATCAAGGAACCTTCCATGAGGGGTCAGCGTAAAGGAAAAACTAGCAATCAGCCTACTGTTCCGGCATTTTAAAATAAGGGGACTATTATGTCAGTCTATGTAGACTGAGAGGTTACTGTAATTCCTTCAACAGATACTGAAGTATTCTCGACTAGTTATTATACACAGCTTTAATGACCCTCGTGCAGTCGATAGGCTTCAAGCCTAATTAACCAGCCAACCCTTGTAATATCTTCCAACGACACGCATCGTTGATGAAAAAAAGAATTCTATCACACTTTCACCTGGGAATCTGGAAAAGAATCTTTGCAGGGTTATTATGGAGACTATTATGAGGTATCATATGTACACCTCCATCTTGTGGCAAGACTGAAGCGAGATGCAATTTACCTTGGACGCTAATATCCATCATCCTGTCTGTTTTCTGGGAGCCTGGAGCTTAGTGGCATGCAGGGCAAACATATGGGTATTGGGGGAGGGAAAATCTCCATGTAAGGTCGGGAAACAAGGCGTTGGGGAGGGGAAACCTCATGTAAGGTTCAAAAGCAATGTATTGGGGAATGAGCAATCTCATGTAAGGTCAAGAAACAAGTTATTGTAGTCATTGTCGGCAGAGTTATTATTTAGCCTTTGGCTTCATAAAATACTTTTCCTCTTTTACAGTGGTGTTGAGGGTACACAAATATAACAGACACATCAAATGTTGATCATACAGATTTACCCGAGAATAACCCAATCAAATCAAAACAATGTGATCTCCACTGGGATTCCTGGTGGTTGTGAGGTACACTCCTTTCCCCCAGGTATGACACGGTGAATTGGAGTGTGAGACACTACCTACCTGGAGTCTACCTGGAGGGTATTCCGGGGATCAACGTCCCCGCGGCCCGGTCCACGACCAGACCTCCCGGTGGATCAGGACCTGATCAACGAGGGTTGGAGTGTATTAGTACTGTGGGAGCACTGTGTGGCGGAGTCCTTCTAATTTATAGAATTATTCTGTATAGTGTTGGTTACTATGTATGAAGGTACGGAATCATTCTAGAGTACTTATTACATATTAAAGTGAATGTAAACTTCTCGTTCTGTTTTAACTAATTCTTCATTGACTCTCCTGCACCCTCCTTGATCATAATAATTAAATACTCTACATTATACGCGTTCTATGAGAATCCTTATGGAAAAGTAATTGAACAGCGAGGCTTGTGAGAGTGGCCCATAAGTGACAAAAAGTGCTGGGTTAATAGTCTATTACCGAGGGCAGGAGGAATATTTTTATCCTCCGGTATAACACTGCCAACTGTCGAGCAACAGAGGAAAGTTAACAGGAGACACACGCGCGTGCGCACACGCACACACACGCACACACACACACACACACACACACACACACACACACACACACACACACACACACACACACATTTGATCTTTACTACAAATACAAATGGAAATGCATTAAGATTCTGTAACATACATTATTTAAAATGAAACTTGGAAGCGTGGCCGCGAGAGGAGAGGTGTCTGATACACGAGCGCTGGACGAAGGATCGAGCTTTCATCGATCTTTGCGATGAATAATCCGTACGAGTTTAGGGCTTTACCTAAATCGAATAATCATATAAACTGAGACTAAATTTTTTGAAGAGAATGTGAGCAAAGTATATTATAACGTGTCTTCATAATATGACTAAAATTTACATAATTATATATATATATTATATATATATATTATATATAATCATTATGGATTATATATATATATATATATATATATATATATATATATATATATATATATATATATATATATATATAATATAGGGAGGTACCACCTCTAGAACTGTCATAGGGACCCTCATCCTCAGAGAAAAGAATAAACTTGCTTCAGAGAAAACTCAAGGTTCTCCCTGAAGCTGTTTGAGAATTTTCTCCTACCACCCCTATATTTCAGGTATGTTTTATTTAAAGACAAAATACATTGGCCAAACATTCACAAAAATACATCAGAAAGTAAAACATAGGTAACTCAGAGCTACGTTCATATTATATATATATATATATATATATATATATATATATATATATATATATATATATATATATATATATATATATAAACTGTGGGACCAATAGCCTCGGAGAAGTGGATAAAAAGGCTTCTAGGAAGAATATTTGGATTTCTTCCTGAAGCCATTTGAATATTCCACTTCCCTTACAGTGAAGAGCTCTGTCCCACAAGGCACAGTACTCGCACCTATCCTGTTCCTTATTCTCATATCAGACATAGACAGAGATGTAAACCACAGCACTGTATCATCTTTTGCAGACGATACTAGGATCTGCATGAGACTGTCATCCATTGAGGACACGGCAAAGCTCCAAGAAGATATAAACCAAGTTTTCTAATGGGCAACAGAGAACAATATGATGTTCAATGAAGACAAATTCCAACTACTTCGTTATGGAAAACTGGAGGAAATAATAACTAGAACTGAGTATACTGCAAAATCTAATCACACAATAGAGCGGAAAAGTAATGTGAAGGACCTGGGTGTGATAATGTTCGAAGACCTCAACTTCAAGGACCATAACAATGCCATTATCACATCTGCGAGGAAACTGATAGGATGGATAATGAGAACATTCAAGACAAGAGATGCTAAGCCAATGATGATCCTTTTTAAATCACTTATTCTTTCTAGACTAGAATACTGCTGTACATTAACATCCCCATTCAAGGCAGGTGAAATTGCAGAGCTAGAGAATGTACAGAGAACCTTTACTGCACGTATAAGTTCCATCAAACACCTTAACTACTGGGAGCGCCTGGAAGCACTTGACTTGTACTCACTAGAGCGCAGGCGAGAGAGATATATCATAATCTACACCTGGAAGATTCTGGAGGGACTGGTCCCTAATATGCACACAGCAATCACTCCATACGAAAGCAAAAGACTTGGCAGGCGATGCAACATACCCCCAGTGAAAAGTAAAGGCGCCACTGGTACACTAAGAGAAAACATAATAAGTGTCCGGGGCCCAAGACTGTTCAACAGCCTCCCACCAGCAATAAGGGACATTAACAGTAGACCCCTGGTTGTCTTCAAGAGAGAGCTGGACAGATACCTAAAGACGGTGCCGGATCATCCGGGCTGTGGTTCGTACGTTGGATTGCGTGCGGCCAGCAGTAACAGCCTCGTTGATCAGGCCCTGATCCATCGGGAGGCCTGATTCCCTGACCGGGCCGCGGGGGCGTTGATCCCCGGAATGCCCTCCAGGTAGACTCCAGGTAGACCCCATCTTTTCATTTATTTTACTAATATTACATAATATGGTACAAAAGTTTTTTCAAGATACAGTGCTAGTATAAAGATGACATATACAGTACACGAGGTTTGAAGGATACACTTCAAGTACAAACACACACACACACACACACACACACACACACACACACACACACACACACACATTGGTGAATTATTTGGTTTTAATTATTACTCTAGTTATTTCTGGAAAATTATTAAAAACTGGTAGAAGCACATGTGTAGGATCCATTACTCATGCTGAAATGCAAACTGGGAACACTTGTGGCAGCTGTTACGGCTGTAATGGGAGCCTGACACCGGAGCCAGACCCTCAGGCTGCCGGATATTTGTTGCTGGCGATACGACCCATTTGACAGTAATTTTGGTAGTTAGAGCTCACCAGGCGCCGCTCAGCTGCCTGTTACATTCGCTGAATAACACCCAACGAGCGACTGGACGAGCAGCCTCGTTTTATGGCCTTGTTAGCGAGTGTTTTTGTTTACGTTGTGTTGAGGTGGCAGGCACCTCAGTGGTCAGGGAGTTTGTGAGGGTCGGAAGGATGTCGGGGTGTCAGGGATGGGTTAGGATGGTTTGGGTGGGGGAAGGAGGAGAAGTATGGTGGAGGGATGAAGAGTTGGATGACAGAGTGGGTTGAGAGGGGTAATGGCAGGAAAGTATAGTTGTGTGAGGGTGTCTGGCTTTAAGGATCTAGTTTAGGTGTAGGGAGCGGGTGAGTTGTGGGAGTGGGTGAGGATGGGTGACAGGAAAACATACACACATTCCTTTAACTTTATCATCCCGCCCTATCAATCCAATTTCAGTAATTTCTTTCAAGACTGTCCCTCCCCTCTCAGAACTTTCAACTTCGCCTCTGTAATGCTACCCAGAGTAATCATTCACACCCAATTCTTCTCTCTTTTCCTCCACCCTCTTTCCGCCCTTCCTCCTTCATCTTTCATCTTCAGTTGGTGACTCTGCTAACTTTCCTCTTGCTTCTACATTTGCCCCTTTTCTCTTCACATATGTTTCCTAATTATATATTTTATGGAGGTGATCTTCTTCAGTCATCGGTGATAATCTTCAGTCATCGGTGATAATCGTCAGTCATCGGTGATAATCTTCAGTCATCGGTAATCTCCGTCAGTTATCTTTGTCACTTGTGAAGCTGGATATTTCTCCTGGTGTTTCAAGTTCTCACTCTGCACAATAAATATTTTACTTCCATATTTATATACACAGTTTCTTGTAATTTGCATTTTTTTTTTCTGTTTTCTTACCTCATTTTTTTTACCCTATTATCTACTTATTTATAGTTATATGTTTTTTCTTTCATCCTCAATAAAGAAATCTCTCTCATTCTGTTTCACAGTTCCTGTCTCACTGACTCAACCTGTCTCTCTCTCTGTCTCACACACACTGTCATCACCTGTACAAACATCGTCACAAATAGTAACTGATGAACTTCGTGTTTCTGAGAGTAATCTCTTTTCAATAAGAAAAAAAAAAATGTCTAGAAAGCTGTTAAATCGGACGGCCACAATTATATATATATATATATATATATATATATATATATATATATATATATATATATATATATACATATATATATATATATATATATATATATATATATATATATATATATATATATATATATATGTCGTGCCGAATAGGCAGAACTTGCGATCTTGGCTTAAATAGCAACGCTCATCTTGCCATATAGGACACGTGAAAATTTGTGTATGCAATAATTTCGCCAAAATCATTCTGAACCTAACGAAAAAAATATATTTCACTGTGTTTCTTTAGTATTAAATTATTGTAAACAAATCTAAAATATATTTAGTTGGGTTAGGCTAAAATAAATTGTTCTTGTTATAATAAGGTTAGGTAAGTTTTCTAAGATTCTTTTGGTGTAAAATTAATGTTAATGTAGTGCCAACACTTTTATATGGGTGTGAAGCTTGGGTGGTAAATGCAGCAGCGAGGAGACGTTTGGAGGCAGTGGAGATGTCCTGTTTAAGGGCAATGTGTGGTGTAAATATTATGCAGAAAATTCGGAGTTTGGAAATTAGGAGAAGGTGTTGAGTTAATAAAAGTATTAGTCAGAGGGCAGAAGAGGGGTTGTTGAGGTGGTTTGGTCATTTAGAGAGAATGGATCAAAGTAGAATGACATGGAAAGCATATAAATCTATAGGGGAAGGAAGGCGGGGTAGGGGTCGTCCTCGAAAGGGTTGGAGAGAGGGGGTAAAGGAGGTTTTGTGGGCGAGGGGCTTGGACTTCCAGCAAGCGTGCGTGAGCGTGTTAGATAGGAGTGAATGGAGACGAATGGTACTTGGGACCTGACGATCTGTTGGAGTGTGAGCAGGGTAATATTTAGTGAAGGGATTCAGGGAAACCGGTTATTTTCATATAGTCGGACTTGAGTCCTGGAAATGGGAAGTACAATGCCTGCACTTTAAAGGAGGGGTTTGGGATATTGGCAGTTTGGAGGGATATGTTGTGTATCTTTATGCGTACATGTATATGCTTCTAAACTGTTGTATTCTGAGCACCTCTGCAAAAACAGTGATAATGTGCGAGTGTGGTGAAAGTGTTGAATGATGATGAAAGTATTTTCTTTTTGGGGATTTTCTTTCTTTTTTGGGTCACCCTGCCTCGGTGGGAGACGGCCGAATTTTTTAAAAAAAAAAAAAAAAAGTAAACATTTTTAATGAAAAAAATATGTCTTTAAACGTATAAGAGAAAATTTTAGAAAGGACTTAATTTTAAATGAGTTCTTGCTAACTGACCAGTTTTACCTATTCGACACGACATATATAAACACTGATCTCTGGCCGAAGGAGGCTCGAACCTACGAACCTTGGAACAAGGTACGCAGTGTTTTACCATTCTCACCACACTGAACCAATACCTTGGCGTCCAGCTTACGCTAGACGTTGATCCAAGGCAGCCAGCTTTCAGGGAGAAGGCTTACAGCCTTTCATCTTATCCCCTGCATGCATCAGCCTTACTAGAGATTTTAACAATGCAAGGAATTCGCATGAGCAGTGTTTGTGTATATTTCGCCTGCTCTTGTGAATTCCTTGCATATATATATATATATATATATATATATATATATATATATATATATATATATATATATATATATATATATATATGTCGTGCCGAATATGTAAAACTGGCCAATTAGCAAGAACTCATTTAAAATTAAGTCCTTTCCTTTCTGAAATTTTTTCTTATACGTTTAAAGATATATCGTAATTCTATAAACTGGCCAGAAAATTATTGCCTTCATTGTCACATACATATCCGTTGTGCAATCGCAAAAAAACAAAAAAAAAAAAAAAAAAAAAAAAAAAAAAAAAAAAAAAAAAAAAAAAAGCAATTGCAACTTGTATAATTACTACCAATTCAGAGTCATGTACTTATATATCTGTTATATCTATGTGACTCTGATGGGTTAGTCTTATACCCCTTAAAGAATATCTTATCATTTCACGTACACTTTTTAAATTACACCAAAGTGGTTGGGCCACTTACCTTTTATATCCTACCTCTCTCCCCCCTCCCACCCTTTTCCAAAATTTCTATCCTTACCCATCCTTCTTCCTTACCCATCTCACCAAAGCTCTGGTCTGGACAAGAACAAGATATATTTTTTTCATTAATGTTAATGTAAAAAAATTTAATTTTGCACCAAAAGAATCTTAGAAAACTTACCTAACCTTATTATAACAAGAACAATTTATTTTAGCCTAACCCAACTAAATATATTTTAGATTTGTTTACAGAAATTTAATACTAAACAAACACAGTGAAATATATTTTTTTCGTTAGGTTCAGAATGATTTTGGCGAAATTATTGCCTACACAAATTTTCACTTGTCATATATGGCAAGATGAGCGTTGCTATTTAAGCCAAGATCGCAAGTTCTGCCTATTCGGCACGACATTATATATATATATATATATATATATATATATATATATATATATATATATATATATATATATATATATATATATATATATATATATATATATATATATATATATTGTTTCATATTTATATTGTAAATTAAAACTTCGCTTGCTTTAAAAAAAATCCATAAAACAAAAGCGAGTTATTTACCCCGTCCTAGTGAGAGTAGGTGGAGGCGAGGTCATGTCAGCTGGTCTGCACAACCGCCTGGTAACTATAAGCTGAAGCTTCAGAAGTTGTCACTTCAAGTTAATTTCACAGTTTCTTGGAGCTGGCCAGGGAAATGATCTTTTTATGTCCGGGATTCTATTTTTATCTTTCAGAATAATTGGTTGTGGGTCAAACTCTTCCCTTGATCGCTGGTCGTGACAATCGCCTCCTTTAAATTTAGAGACTTTTATATAAGTCAAATATTTCCGTCAGTTTTTGACCAGGAAACAATCAGATTTTAAGGCTTAGTCTTTCTGACGCCAGATTTTGACTGCTTCCTACCCATAATCTTGTCTGAAAATTACTCTTTTGGGGAGAAAGATACTTGTATGCTTAGAGTGCTCCATTGCCTTGTGTATTAGTTAACAGCTATGATAGATAGGTCAAGACTCTTCTAAAGTCTTGGTCACACTGTTGATGAATGAACTTGTGTCGGAGGTCCAAGATGAGAATGGTGAAGGTTCATGCTTCTTTGTTAACATCAGCTTGAAGCAAAGCGTCTCCCACAGTCAAGATGTGCGATTTCATTCTTTCTACCGATTTACTTGAATGTTTGTTATGGCGAGGACAGTATTCTGACTCACTGAATCGACGTTTCTGCCAGTTAATCAGTCCCGTCTGTGTAGAGGGCAGAACTGGAGACATGTGATGTAACATAAAATAGCTGAACTCATTATCATTCTATCTCTCCATATCCGTATTTTTTTTTACACAAGGTTTTACAAGATTAGGTTAGGGTTCTTAACTGTATTTACAAGCTAAGAGCTCTCTCTCTCTCTCTCTCTCTCTCTCTCTCTCTCTCTCTCTCCCTAATACTTCCGAACTCATCCCCAATCCTCTTCTATATATTATCATGACCTTTCATCAGTTCCGCCTCATCATCTCACTGACTTTCAGCCTTAAGTTACAACTCCAACAAGAAACATTATAACTGGAGTCCTGCTGAAGGCTCTGCAAAGAAATCATTAACCTTGGTGAGAACCTGTGTGTGAATGAGACTTAATATTGGCCTCATAACTCTAGCAATAGTTTTCCTGAACCAAAGTAAAAAAGTACATTTTTTTGTATGTTGACTAAGGGGTCTCTGAAGTCAACTGTGGAATTCGTGGTCAAAATGTTAATATGCTTAATTATATATATATATATATATATATATATATATATATATATATATATATATATATATATATATATATATATATATATATATACAGTGGTCCCTCGTTGTTCGTAATTAATCCGTTCCTGGAGCCGTTACTATAAACGAAATTTACAATCAATTTTCCCCATAAGAAATAATGTAAATACAATTAATCCGTTCCTGACACCCAGAAGTATTAAAACAAAAAAAATTTTAACATGAAATATGCATGTAGTACATAAACAATACAATGGGAAATGATGAATGAAACATTAACAGCATAACACTTACCTTTATTGGAGATTCTTCTTAGTGTATGGGAGACTGGAGGAGAGAGAGTGGATTGTTTATAGTTTGGAAGGGGAATCCCCTTCCATCAACACCTCAGGTACCATTTGCTTTTCTGGGGTTGCTTCTCTTCTCTGTTTCTTAATGCCACTAGGACCACCTTGAGAGTCACTGGAGTCCTGTCTCACAAAATAACTGTGGAGAGAGCTCTGTTTCTGGCGTCTCTTTAACACTTCCCTAAAATGGCCCAAGACTTTGTCACTGTACATGTTGCCAACCTGGCTTGCAACAACCTTGTTAGGGTGATGTTTCTCCATAAAGCTTTCCATCTTACCCCACATAGTAAAAATCTCTCTAATTTCTGAAGGCACCTTCTTCCATCTCTCTTCCTCCTCCTCTGCAGCAAGATTCTGAGCTGCGATGTGTTGCTCTTCCTGCTGAAGCTCTTGCAGCTCCTCAGTGGTGAGCTTTTCATTGTGGTCTTCCACCAATTCTTCCACATCCTCCAAACTCACATCCAACCCCATGGAACTCCCCAGTGCCACAATTGATTTTACAACAGACATAGGCTCATTAGGGTCAGTCCCAAATTCTTCAAAATCCCTCTTGTCGACACAATCTGGCCACAATTTTCTCCAGGCAGAGTTCAAAGTCCTGGTAGTCACTCCCTCCCAAGCCATACCTATAAGGGTTATGCAGTGGAGGATGCTGAAGTGTTCTCTCCAAAATTCCCTTAGGGTCAAGTGAGTGTCTGTGGTCACAGTCAAGCACCTGTGAAACATTGCTTTTGTGTAGAGTTTTTTAAAGTTTGCAATAACCTGCTGGTCCATGGGTTGGAGGAGAGGAGTGGTATTCAGGGGCAAGAACTTTACTGTGATGAACCCAAACTCCTCGAAAATTAGGTCATCCACGTTTGGAGGATGAGCAGGTGCATTGTCCATTACTAGCAGGCACTTGAGATCCAATTTCTTTTCCAGGAGATACTCCTTCACACTAGGGCCAAACACTTCATTGAACCACTCGACGAAAATTTCCCTCGTGACCCATGCCTTACTATTAGATTTCCAAAACACACACAATTTACTCTTCATAACATTGTTTTTCCTAAACACTCTGGGATTTTCAGAATGGTACACTAGTAATGGCTTCACTTTGAAATCCCCACTAGCATTAGCACAGAACATTAGCGTCAGCCTGTCTTTCATAGGCTTGTGTCCTGGCATTGCCTTTTCCTCTTGTGTAATGAAGGTCCTCTTTGGCATTTTCTTCCAAAAGAGGCCTGTTTCGTCACAATTGAACACTTGTTCAGGTTTCAGTCCTTCAGCCTCTATGTACTCCTGGAATTCATGCACATTTTTCAGCCGCCTTTTGGTCCAAACTGGCAGCCTCACCATGCCTTACCACACTGTGTATGCCAGTACGGTTCTTAAATCTCTCAAACCAGCCTTTGCTGGCCTTAAATTCACTCACTTCACCACTATTTGCAGGCAATTTCTTTACCAAATCTTCATGCAACTGCCTAGCCTTTTCAAAAATAAACGAAGTCATAAGAGTATCTCCTGCTAATTGTTTCTCATTTATCCACACCAATAATAACTTCTCAACCTCTTCCAGTACTGGTGATCTCATTTTTGCCAGCATAGTTACTCCCTTTGCAACAACAGCATCCTTTATTTCATTTTTCTTGGCCACTATGGAACATAAGGTTGTGTAGGGTTTCTTATACATCCTGGACAGTTCGGCCACACTTGTACCACTTTCATATTGTTCAATGATGGTTTTCTTAAATTCAATCGTATTTCTCACCTTCTTTACCACAGGCTTGGCACTAGGAGCTTTCTTTGGAGCCATGGTAGCTTATTTAGTACTTGCAAGCACTAAAATAAATGGAATATTATGAAATATTTCGCTGGAGCACGTGAGGGGACCTTCGCTCACTGGTAAACAATGCCAGACTGGCTGCCACCCTGGCTCACGCCGTGGGTACGCATCCCGGACGAACTACGACTCGCTAGTCAACCAATGAAAAGCGAGTCCATGTTTATACGAAAATACCTCTATGATTGGCGAATTTTACGATTGCCGGGAACTACGAAAAGCGGGGGACCGCTGTATATATATATATATATATATATATATATATATATATATATATATATATATATATATATATATATATTATATATATATTTATTTATATTTCAAAACCAGTGTAGCCCTCTGTTGAAGAACTAGTTCTCTCTGTGCGGTAAATTATTCCTATCCTCATTTGACGTACATAAATTCACGATTTTCTTTCACATGTGGATTTATTGCTCATAGGATCTACTGGCCTTTCAAGTAAATTTAACTTACGCTGATTCTATGGTGTGGGCGTGAGCATCGCCTTACCACTTTTCCTTCCATCTGGAAGACGGCATTCCAACAGCCTTTCCTTGTGATTATAAGATGCTTCACCGTCTGTCTCGGGTGTAAATATGGTTGAACGTCTTGTGATAATGGCTCTCGTGGCATGGAGCCAGCACCGTGGAGGATACGTGTGGGGGCGTGTGTAATACATGACGAGTGGAGTTACTGAGGCTGTGTAATCACCTATTTGTACTCACCTATTTGTGGTTGCAGGGGTCGAGTCATAGCTCCTGGCCCCGCATCTTCACTGATTGCTACTAGGTCCTCTCTCTCCCTGCTCCATGAGCTTTATCATACCTTGCCTTAAAACTATGTATGGTTCCCGCCTCCACTACTTCACTTTCTAGGCTATTCCACGGCTTGACTACTCTATGACTGAAGAAATACTTCCTAACATCCCTTTGATTCATCCGAGTCTTCAACTTCCAATTGTGACCTCTTGTGTCTGTGTCCCATCTCTGGAACATCCCGTCTCTGTCCACCTCGTCTATTCCGCGCAGTATTTTATATGTCGTTATCATGTCTCCCCTGGCCCTCCTGGCCTCCAGTGTCGTCAGGCCGATTTCCCTCAACCTTTCTTCGTAGGACAATCCCCGTAGCTCTGGGACTATTCTTGTTGCAAACCTTTGCACTTTCTCTAATTTCTTGACGTGCTTGACTAGGTGTGGATTCCAAACTGGTGCTGCATACTCCAGTATGGGCCTGATGTAAATGGTATACAGAGTCTTGAACGACTCCTTACTGAGGTATCGGAACGCTATCCGTAGGTTTGCCAGGCGCCCGTATGCTGCAGCAGTTATCTGATTGATGTGCGCCTCAAGAGATATGCTCGGTGTTATACTCACCCCAGATCTTTTTCCTTGAGTGAGGTTTGCAGACTTTGGCCATCTAAACTATATTGTGTCTGTGGTCTTCTTTGCCCTTCCCCAATCTTCATGACTTTGCATTTGGCGGGGTTAAACTCAAGGAGCCAGTTGTTGGACCAGGCTTGTAGCCTGTCCAGGTCTCTTTGTAGTCCTGCCTGATCCTCATCCGATTTGATTCTTCTCATTAACTTCACATCGTCCGCAAACAAGGACACTTCTGAGTCTATCCCTTCCGTTATGTCATTCACATATACCAAGAACAGCACAGATCCTAGAACTGACCCCTGTGGAACCCCGCTTGTCACAGGCGCCCACTTTGACACCTCGTCACGTACCATGACTCGTTGTTGCCTCCCTGTAAGGTATTCTCTTATCCATTGCAGCGCCTTTCCTGTTATGTGTGCCTGATCCTCTAGCTTTTGCAGTAACCTCTTGTGAGGAACTGTGTCGAAGGCCTTCTTGCAGTCCAAAAAAATGCAGTCGATCCACCCCTCTCTCTCTTGTCTTACTTCTGTCACCTTGTCATAAAACTCTAATAGGCTTGTGACACAGGATTTTCCCTCCCTGAAACCATGCTGGTTGTCAATTATACACTTGTTTCTTTCAAGGTGCTCCACCACTCTCCTCCTGATGATCTTCTCCATGACCTTGCATACTATACACGTTAGTGATACAGGTCTGTAGTTTAGTGCCTCATGTCTGTCTCCCTTTTTAAAAATTGGGACTACATTTGCCATCTTCCATACCTCGGGGAGTTGCCCAGTTTCAAATGATGTGTTGAAGATCTTTGTTAATGGTACACACAATGTCTCTGCTCCCTCTTTAAGGATCCACATAGAGATGTTGTCTGGTCCCACCGCCTTTGAGGTGTCAAGTTCGCATAGCAGCTTCTTCACCTCCTCCTTGGTTATATGTACCTCATCCAGCACTTGCTTGTGCACCCCCCTGCTCTGATTTCCTGGAGTCCTACTGGTTTTCACTGTAAATACTTCTTTAAATCTTGTGTTGAGCTCCTGACATACCTCCCGGTCGTTTCTTGTGAATTCCCCATCACCCTTCGTCAGTCTGATTACCTGGTCCTTGACTGTTGTTTTCCTCCTGATGTGGCTGTACAACAGCTTTGGGTCAGTCTTGACTTTCGATGCTATGTCATTTTCGTATTGCCGCTGAGCCTCCCTTCTTATCTGTGCATATTCGTTTCTGGCTCTTCGGCTAATCTCTTTATTTTCCTGAGTTCTCTGTCTTCAGTACCTTTTCCATTCTCTAGTACACCTAGTTTTTGCCTCCCTACACCTTTGGGTGAACCAAGGACTCGTTCTGTTCTTCCCATTATTTCTGTTTCCCTTGGGAACAAACCTCTCCTCTGCCTCCTTGCATTTTGTTGCCACATAGTCCATCATTTATTGTACTGGTTTTCCTGTCAGTTCCCTCTCCCACTGAATGTCTTGAAAGAAGTTCCTCAACCCTGAGTAGTTCCCCCTTTTGTAGTTTGGTTTTTCTCACCCTATTCCTGCTGCTCTCTCCACTTGGAGCTCAACTATGTAGTCGAAGCACAGAACCACATGATCACTAGCTCCCAGGGGCCTTTCATACATGATATTCTCGATGTCAGAACTACTCAAGGTGAATACAAGGTCCAGTCTTGCTGGTTCATCCTCTCCTCTCTCTCTGGTAGTGTCTCTAACATGTTGATGCATGAGGTTTTCCAGTACCACATCCATCATCTTGTCTCTCCATGTTTTGGGACCCCCATGGGGCTCCAGGTTTTCCCAGTCAATCTCCTTGTGATTGAAATCACCCATAACTAGTAACTTTGCTCCCCCCATGTGTGCTCTCCTGGCCACCTCAGCTAGTGTGTCGACCATTGCTCTTTTGCTCTCATCGTATTCTTCTCTTGGCCTCCTGCAGTTCTGTGGTGGGTTGTACATTACTGCAATTATCACCTCATGTCCCTCAGACTGGATTGTTCCTACTAAGTAGTCCCTTTCACCCGTGCTATCCATTCCTTCCATTTTCTCAAACCCCCACTGGTTTTTAATGAGCAGTGCAACTCCTTCTCCCCCTCTCCTCCCTCTGTCTTTCCTGAGGATTTGATATCCGGATGGAAAGACTGAATCTGTTATTCTGGCGAGTTTTGTTTCTGTGAGTGCTATTATGTCCGGGGATGTCTCCTTGATTCTTTTGTGCCACTCCTCGTACTTATTTATTCCATCTGCATTTGTATACCACACCTTCAACTTCTTTTCTAAGATTGTGGTCTGGGAGGTGTATTTCGGTTGGGGAAGTGGGAGACCTGATAAGGAACTATGGGTGGTTGCTGTGGGGGTGGAGTTTGTAATGCAGTGGGTGGGGGCATTGGATGTGGCATGGGTGTTTTGGTTTAGAGTGTTTGGTTCCACTGGGGTTGACCTGGTTGGGAGGCTTCTATAGGAAGTTGTGAGGGAGGCTGTATTTGATCTTCCTCTGTCTGGGATCTCCTGTCTGTCTTCTCCATCCCCTCTCTTTCCTCCTTTCGCCTTTGTACCATCTCTCTCTGTTTCTGCCTTTCTGCTTGTGTTCTGTCGCGGTTGAGATACACCTTCCTGTATGCCGGCATGTCCCTTAATCGTGCTTTCTCCTGCAGGATCCTGGTCCGAGTCGATTCTGCCTTGAAGGTCACTTTCACTGGCCGGGTTCTTTTTTTTACAAACCCCCCTATTCTCCGAAAATTTTCCAGCTGGGTCATGTCGTCTTCTCCTATTGCTTTCATGATGCTTTCAATTGCTTTTTTTTTCCCTTGTTTTCTTGCTTCATATGTTTCCCCTTCAACTTCCTGGAGCCCATACACAAAGACTGACCTCACCCTTTCATTCTCCCACTGCATATCCCTGTGTATCCCCTCATTCAATTTGATTTCCTCCCTTGCAGCTTTCCTTTCTTCAGTTTCACTAGCTAATGTACTTGGGCTCAGTGGCCTGTCATTTTCCCTTCTCGGCTTTCCCAGGGCTCTGCTGTGGTCTGTTAGGGCCTGCACATATAGCTTAGCTCTTTCATTTACTACAGTCTCCACTGATTGAGCTTCTACATGCAGTTTTGCTCCTTCTTTCCCTACTGTCCCCTTATTTGTGACTGAGGTAGCAGTCTCTGTTGTCAATCCCAAAATGTTCTTTAGTTCTTTAGGCTGTTTCAGATTTTTCAGTTCCTCTCCTAAACTCTGTATCCTGGCCTCTGCTGCTTTGACTTGCACCTCCCACTTCCTGCTTTCCATGTCTATCCTCTCTTCCATTCTCATGCTAAGTTCTTCTAGTTTCTTTTCCCATTCATGTTCCCTTTTTGTGAGCTCTGCTGCCCAATCTTCCTTTGCAGTTTCCTTCTCCTGTCCCTTGGTTTTTCTTGATGCTTTCTGGCAACCCATTTTTTTTATCCTGATTTCCTCAGAGTGGGAAACCTATGTAATTCTGTATGTTAGGTTAGTATTGTGTATGTCAAAGTGTGTGTGGGGGGGGGAGGAAGTGGAGGAACTGTGGCTATGTGGGAGAGTAGTGGGGAGGGGGAGTGGGAAGGAGAGTGAAGCAAGTGGGTGAGTGGGAGAGGGAGAGGGGGAAGGAGGGAGAGGTGGGGAGGGTGAAAGAGGGAGGGGAGGGATCAGGTGAAGGAGTGGGATGTCGGTGGGAGAGGGGGGAGTGTGTGTGTGAGTCTGGCAATGTGTGTGTGTGTGTGTGTGTGTGTGTGTGTGTGTGTGTGTGTGTGTGTGTGTGTGTGTGTGTGTGTGGGTGTGTACTCACCTAATTGTACTCACCTAATTGTGGTTGCAGGGGTCGAGACTCAGCTCCTGGCCCCGCCTCTTCACTGATCGCTACTGGGTCCTCTCTCTGCTTCCTGAGCTTTGTCATACCTCTTCTTAAAACTATGTATGGTTCCTGCCTCCACTACTTCACTTGCTAGGCTATTCCACTTGCTGACAACTCTATGACTGAAGAAATACTTCCTAACGTCCCTGTGACTCGTCTGAGTCTTCAGCTTCCAGTTGTGACCCCTTGTCCCTGTGTCCCCTCTCTGGAACATCCTATCTCTGTCCACCTTGTCTATTCCCCGCAGTATCTTGTATGTCGTTATCATGTCTCCCCTGACCCTTCTGTCCTCCAGTGTCGTCAGTCCGATTTCCCTTAACCTTTCCTCGTACGACATTCCCTTGAGCTCTGGGACTAGCCTTGTTGCAAACCTTTGTACTTTCTCTAACTTCTTGAAGTGCTTGACCAGGTGTGGGTTCCAGACTGGTGCTGCATACTCCAGTATGGGCCTAACATACACAGTGTACAGTGTCTTGAACGATTCCTTATTAAGGTATCGGAACGCTATTCTCAGGTTTGTCAGGCGCCCGTATGCTGCAGCAGTTATTTGGTTGATGTGTGCCTCCGGTGATGTGCTCGGTGTTATGGTCACCCCAAGGTCTTTCTCCCTGAGTGAGGTCTGTACTCTTTGTCCACTTAGCCTATAATCTGTCTGCGGTTTTCTTTACCCCTCCCCAATCTTCATGACTTTGCATTTGGCTGGATTGAATTCGAGAAGCCAGTTACTGGACCACATGTCCAGCCTGTCCAGGTCTCTTTGCAGTCCTGCCTCATCCTCGTCCGATTTAATTCTTCTCATCAACTTCACGTCATCTGCGAACAGGGACACTTCAGAGTCTATTCCTTCCATCATGTCGTTCACATATATCAAAAATAGCACTGGTCCTAGAACTGACCCCTGTGGGACCCCGCTCGTCACAGGCGCCCACTGTGATACCTCTTCACGTACCATGACTCGTTGCTGCCTCCCTGTCAGGTATTCCCTTATCCATTGCAGTGCCCTCCCTTTTACATGCGCCTGATCCTCCAGCTTCTGCACTAATCTCTTGTGGGGAACTGTGTCAAAGGCCTTCCTGCAGTCTAGGAAAACGCAATCTACCCACCCCTCTCTCTCGTGTCTTACTTCTGTTACCTTGTCATAAAACTCTAGGAGGTTTGTGATACAGGATTTGCCTTCCATGAACCCATGCTGGTTTTCATTTATAATCTTGTTCCTTTCCAGGTGTTCGACCACTCTCCTCCTGATAATCTTCTCCATGACTTTGCACACAATACATGTCAGAGACACAGGTCTGTAGTTTAGTGCCTAGTTTCTGTTTCCTTTCTTAAGTATGGGGACTACATTAGCTGTCTTCCATTTCTCAGGTAGTTGCCCAGTTTCAAGGGATGTATTGAAGATTGTGGTTAGAGGCATGCACAGCATCTCTGCTCCTTCTCTAAGGACCCATGGGGAGATGTTGTGCGGTCCCTTCGCCTTTGAGGTGTCAAGGTCACTTAAGAGCTTCTTCACCTCCTCCTCAGTTGTTCGTATGTCATCCAACACTTGTTGGTATATTCCCTCTTGATGTTCCCTTCTGTGCTGTCTTCCCACAGCCCTTCCTGTCTCTACTGTAAAAACTTCCTTAAATCTCCTGTTCAGCTCCTCACATACCTCCTGATCATTTCTTGTGAGTTCTCCACCTTCTGTACCCCTCAAGGAAGGTTCCTTGATGTTGGTGATCTGATCACCCCGAATGGTCTTGTATAATCCTCCGACTGTTGTCTTAATTTGATCACTCCTGATGTGGCTATACAACAGTTTCGGGTCAGTCTTGATTCTCGATGCTATGTCATTTTCATACTGTCGCTGGGCCTCCCTCCTTACCTGTGCATACTCATTCCTGGCTCTGCGACTGATCTCCCTATTTTCGTGTGTTCTCTGCCTTCTGTACTTTTTCCATTCTCTATTGCACTTTGTTTTTGCCTCCTTACACCGTCTGGTAAACCAGGGGGCTCGTTCTGGTCTTCCCATTGTTACTGTTGCCCTTGGGAATAAACTTTTCCACTGCCTCCTTGCATTTTGTTGTTACATATTCCATCATTTCATTTACTGGCTTTCCTGCCAGTTCTCTGTCCCACTGGACCTCCCGCAGGTAGTCTTCAACCCTATGTAGTCCCCTCTTTTATAGTCAGGCTTTTCCCATTCAACTCCTGTTATTCTCTCCACTTGCAGCTCTACTATGTATTCAAAGCACAGAACCACGTGGTCGCTAGCTCCTAGGGGACTCTCATACCTGATGTCCTCAATGTCTGAGCTGCCCAGGGTGAACACAAGGCCCAATCTTGCTGGTTCATCCTCCCCTCTCACTCTGGTAGTGTCCTTAACATGTTGGTGCATGAGGTTTTCCAGCACCACGTCCAACATCCTGGCTCTCCATGTTTCGGGACCCCCATGTGGCTCCAGGCTTTCCCAGTCAATCTCCCTGTGGTTGAAATCCCCCATAACCAGCAACTTTGCTCTGCTGGAATGAGCTCTTCTTGCCACCTCAGCAAGTGTGTGTGGGGTGTGTGTGGGTGTGTGTGGGTGTGTGTGGGTGTGTGGGTGTGTGTGTGAGGGTGTGTGTGTGTGGGTGTGTGTGTGTGGGTGTGTGTGTGTGTGTGTGTGTGTGGGTGTGTGTGGGTGTGTGTGGGTGTGTGTGGGTGTGTGTGGGTGTGTGTGGGTGTGTGTGGGTGTGTGTGTGTGTGTGTGTGTGTGTGTGTGTGTGTGTGTGTGTGTGTGTGTGTGTGTGTGTGTGTGTGTGTGTGTGTACATACTCTTAATGTCCTGAGAAAACACGTGGATTCCACAGAATTACTACATGAAACAACCCTCTGTCTCTCCATTCAGTTCTGTTATAATCTTCTCCTTAACAACCCACCAAGAAAAAGAGCTAGACGAAACAACCTTGAATCTCTTGGGCCAATCACCCACTTCAGCAATTAAACGACAGAGGCGGATAAAGAGGCGAAGAAGAACAAGATCCAAAGATCCAGGCAATTAGCAATAAATGTCCTCTGGCAAGTGAAGGAAGGTGGGGTAGGGAGGGAAGGTTTGTGAGGGAGGGGAGGGGTAGGGAGGGTGGGGTGGGTGGGGGTAGACCGTCCGTATAGGAAAGAATTCCTCGCGTCCTCTGACTTAAAGAACTAGTCGTGTTCTTTGATTTAATTGAAGAATTCCTCATGCCCTCTGTCTCAATACTTTTGTCCTTTAAAGGTTTAAAACGGTCACTAAAACAGTAGCCATCAGATCTTCCCTAAGATTCACCCGTGGCGGCAACGAAATATTAGCTAGCGTAGCAGCATCTTTCGCCTCGCGATTGATGAAGGAAGGATAGAGTCTCGTCCACTTCTTACGCCGAATGACCCGCGAGAGTCGTAAAATAAATTGAGTATGCGGCTTTTGACGCTTACTCAATTTACGATGCATCTCATAAAAAAATAATGATGATGTCTTTTATGTCTGGCCTGTATGGGTACAAATTTTGCCAATGGGTTAACACTGTTAATAATGTCAGATTTGCTGGATTCTTTCTTGCATCGTATTATTACATAAACATATCCCAGACCTCCGTCTCTGTTTACTTTTTTTAAATCATGATATACGTAATGAGAAATATAACTGTTGGATTTGCCAGTGCGTGTTCACCGTGTTTGTAGTCTGGCAGTGAGCGTCAATTTATTATTGATGAAACTGTAAGCGAAGAGAATAAAGAGCTTGAGAGACAAAGGGGAACACAAAGCTACTAATTATAACTCATTTCATTATTCCGAAGAGACATTGTTGCTACAAGTTGTGGAGGAGGTGTAAAGGGGGAGCAATTAGCGGGGTAAATCGGGCCGGATCAAGAACACACGCACACATACAGTCGCAGGCACATGCACGAATGAAGGCCACGTTTCATGTGCAGGTTATAATTACACTCGCAGAGACAGTCACATACGAACGAAGTGCAATTAATTAGAGATTCAAATATTGGCTTATTTGCTAATACGCAAATATTCATATATACATATTAAATTAAAAATGTTAATGGTATTGCAATTTAGGAGTAAAAACACATGAAATAAATCTGAAACCATGAAGGCTCAATCCTCCTTCCAAGGACTGAGCTGTGTCACCACACGACCACGCCAGGCCGCAGGTACAGTCATTAACAGGTACTATGGTAATATGGTTATCGTGTCACAAAAGGAACTTCTTGGATTCAGAATCGAATCTCCAGTAGAGAATGTTGCAATCTCTATTAAAAAGTGTTGGAATCTACAGTAGAAAGTGTTGGAATCTCCATAAAGTAGAGAGTATTGGAATGTCCAGTCAGGTAGATATTGGAATCTGCCTGAAATGAATCAAAATTTTTCATAAAACAGAATGGAACTAAACTCATTACACTCCACCCAAAATTCCCTAGACTCCAGGAAAACACAACTGTAACACACCAGGAAATAACCCCAGTTATTCTAATACAGAGATTCCGTGAAGAACGGGAGTGGTGGACGTGTTATGGTGTGGTGGACATGTTATGGTGTGGACATGTTATGGTGTGGTGGACGTGTTATGGTGTGGTGGACATGTTATGGTGTGGACATGTTATGGTGTGGTGGACGTGTTATGGTGTGGACATGTTATGGTGTGGTGGACATGTTACGGTGTGTTTGGACATGTTATGGTGCGGTGGACATGTTATGGTGTGGTGGACATGTTATGGTGTGTTTGGACATGTTATAGTGTGGTGGACATGCTATGGTCTGGATATATGGTGTGTTTGGACATGTTATGGTGAGGTGGACATGTTATGGTGTAGTTGACATGTTATGGTGTACTGGACGTGTTATGGCTCATGAATATATTTAGAGGCTTGATAGGTAACATACTCATGGTGTTGCTAGGTGACGTAATCGTAATGTCCAAAGATGTGGAGACACATTTTAAAAGACGTTTAGCGCTTGGTAAGCTTAAAGCAGCCAATTTAAAGATCAAACTATCTAAATGTCAAGCATTTAGATCTGAGATCAAGTTTCTTGGTCAGTCACACCTACTGGGGCTACGATTGAACAAATTGACTGCTGTACAAAACTTTCCATCTCCATTGTGGGTTTAGCAGATTTTAATATATCTTTTATTGCTAGTTTCTCTTTCAACGCAGCTCCTCTGAGTTGCTTTAGAAAGATGCTCTTTTTGTTTAAACCTTCCATCAAGAAAGCATTCCAAACTCCTGTTTTGAAATTTCCAGATTTTTTCAAAGCCTTTCCATCTAACAGATGCTAGTTCCATCGGCACAGGTTCCGTCCTAGCTCGTAAGACCGATAGCAAGTACAACCCAGTTGCATTTGCTAGTTGCGTCCTTACCAAGGCTGAACGAAATTATGGAGTAACTGAGCAAGAAGCGTCAGCAATTGTCTGATCTTTAAAACACTTTCACGACATCACATTCCTTTACGCTGTGCATGTCTTGACGGATCATGCTCCACTGATTTTTCAATTCCAGAAGAAAGAATACACTGGAGAATTAGCCAAATGGTCCTTAACCCAACCTTTGAGCAGTTACCAGATAAATCAAATGTAGTCGCAGATGCTTAATCTCGACACATTAGCACAGTAGTAACAGATTCTCCATTCAGTACAGAGAATGAAGAGAATTCAAAGAGCAGATCCTATATGGCCTAATGTGATTCGATTTCTCCTGTAGGAACCTTAGACCCCATTTGTGAAATCACCAGCACCTAACATTGACTTTTTTTTATGAATCTAGAGTTACTGTATCGCATAGCCGATTTAGGTATTCCTAGCAAAGTACATCGGTTAGTAATTCCAAAGTCACTTGTGAATGTAGTTCTGCAGCTAGTTCACGATGTGCCAGGTGTTGTACACCCTGGTATGGATCGTTCTGTAAAACAAGATTGAAATACTTTTGGCCTTGCATACCTACCGATATTTCTGAATATGTTAAGAAATGTAGTGTTTGCATTCAGCATAATGGAAATGTTAGTGGGCCAAGTCCAATCCAGTGAATTCCACTACTAGCAAACCTTGGGAAAGGGTAGCGCTAGATTTGTTAATTTTCAATGTTCCCTCCAGGGTAGCAAACCTGTGTGTAATTGTAGACCATTTATCCCGATACTGCAAGTTAGCTCCTATAGCAGAAAAGACTGCCAAGACATTAGCTAAAGCGTTTAAGGAACTCATAATCTGCAGGCATACTACTCCTAAGTCCCTCGTAACAGATTATGGAGGTATAATTTGTACAAGATCTCTAAGTCAACCATTGTCTCTCATCATCCTGCCAGCAATGGGTTAGCAGAAAGAACCAATTGGAAAGTGCTCCATGTCTTGTGAGCAACTATTAATCCCAATAGTGCAACCTAGGACGAAGTCATACCTGATGTATAATGTACTATATAATCTGCTTACAATGCCCACATTACACATTGTATGTAGATAACCATTTACCATATGAGTTGCTAAATTCCACTCCAGAACCAAACTATAACGCAGGTGATTTCGTAGCGACTCGTAGCAGCTTAGCTCCAAGTGTCTTCAAAGAATCCGAGAAACACTTTCTTAATCAACAGCAAAATTTACGTCACTAACACTCCAGCAAAGCCAACCAAAATTAAAGCAGGCTCGAGAGTTACGTTAACTAATTTTAATAAAACATGCACAATGCTAAAGTTCGACCAAAAGTTTGTTGGTCCCTGACGAGTACTTGAGCATATAAGTGGTAAAACGTACAAGGTTAGTATAAAGTCAGAAAAAAGAATCGCATTTAGACCATATGAAGTTAGTATGTAATAATGTTGATGAGATTCCTGGCATCCAGACTAGTGAGTCAGACTCTGATAATCCTCGTGACCCAGTACCTTCTACCTCTAACAGCCTAACTGATGAACCTGATTGTCGTTATTCTCTACCTACACGAAAAGTGATGAGGAATCCTCATGCTTCAGTTGTTAACGCTAATATTAATCCTTCTGTGTCACGGCATGTGTTAGCCGTTGCCGCAGAATCTGACCCTACTAAGGATAATCACCACTCTGAATATGTAAATCTCACCCTAGCAGAGTTGGGGTTAAATGTAAATAATTCGTACAGATGATTGGTATAGAATACTGAATACTCCAGCTGTGTGTAACAGGCCTTACAGTATTTACGTTCTCTCCGAATTCTGAGATTTAACAGTTAAAAACTCGAGTGCACCGAGTCTCTTTTCTGTTAAACGCTTTCTTCTTTGTAAATGAGTTTCCTCAGAATCCGAGGATAACATAAATAATGATCGATCGATCTCATTTGTTCAAATGTAATCTCATTAATTCCTATGCTCCACCATGACTGCTCTGTACAATTTTTTCCTGGCACTGTGTACCATCAATGTTTTCCTGGCACTGTGTACCATCAATGTTTTCCTGGCACTGTGTACCATCAATGTTTTCCTGGCACCGTGTACCATCAATGTTTTCCTGGCACTGTGTACCATCAATGTTTTCCTGGCACTGTGTACCATCAATGTTTTCCTGGCACTGTGTACCATCAATGTTTTCCTGGCACTGTGTACCATCATTGTTTTCCTGGCACTGTGTACCATCAATGTTTTCCTGGCACTGTGTACCATCAATGTTTTCCTGGCACTGTGTACCATCAATGTTTTCCTGGCACTGTGTACCATCAACCTTGAGCCTGAAACATCTGCCATCTAACTTTTGTATTAGTCAAGCTGTGTTGATGACACCATATGTTAGCATCGCCGAGCTGTTAACAGTGAAATACTTACAGATAAATATCCTAGTACCATTTATAGTAAAGTCCCCTTGTCATGCTGAGGCCAAGTGACTTCCTCTCCCAGGTAGGCCTTAGATTAGAGCGAACTCTTTCACTGTCACGCAAGCTGGCGACTACCGATAACAACGCCTTTATAATAGCCTGCAGTGTTTACCTTCCATCAGAATCCCCGACAACAAAAGTGAATGAGTGCGCGAGTGAGTGCGTGCTAGAGTGAGAAAATTTAGTGAATGAGTGAAAGTGAGGTTGGTGACGGCGGGAATAATGGCAGTGAAGGTGGTGACGGCGATAACGGCGGGACTGGTGGCAGCGGCTGCGGCACTGCCGGCGGCGGCGACGGCTCTGGCGGCGGTGCTGGTGTCCCCAGCCTCGTTCACACCATCTGTTATTTTCATGTCTGCAGGAGGTGGCACTATGGCTCAGACCTGCACACTGCCTCACACTTTGGTACTGAGTGCCACTGGGTAAAGGGGCAGTGTAGTGTACAAGCTTTTAGGAGACATATAAAACGTGAGAAAGAGGAGTGCAATATACTGGGTGTTACACTGAAGTGTCCTATACGTGTTGCAGTGTACTGGGTATGCTGCAGTGCAGTGTGTAGTATGTTACAGTGCAGTGCATAGTATGTGTTGCAGTGTAGTGTACTGTATGTGTTGCAATGTAGTGTATTGTATGTGTTGCAGTGTAGTGTATTGTATGTGTTGCAGTGTAGTGTACTGTATGTGTTGCAGTGTAGTGTACTGTATGTGTTGCGGTGTACTGTGTATGTTACAATGCAAATGTTGCACTGTAGTGTATTGTATTTGCTGCAGTGTCGTATGTTGTATGTGTACCTGGGTGTATTGCAGCGTATGTTTTGCAGCGTATGTGTTACAGTGTATGTGTTGCAGTGTATGTGTTACAGTGTATGTGTTGCAGTGTATGTGTTACAGTGTATGTGTTACAGTGTATGTGTTACAGTGTATGTGTTACAGTGTATGTGTTACAGTGTATGTGTTACAGTGTATGTGTTACAGTGTATGTGTTGCAGTGTATGTGTTACAGTGTATGTGTTACAGTGTATGTGTTACAGTGTATGTGTTACAGTGTATGTGTTACAGTGTATGTGTTACAGTGTATGTGTTGCAGTGTATGTGTTACAGTGTATGTGTTACAGTGTATGTGTTACAGTGTATGTGTTACAGTGTATGTGTTACAGTGTATGTGTTACAGTGTATGTGTTACAGTACAGTGTAGTTGATTAAAGCGCAACGCGACACATTTCGCTTCAACAACTTGCTAATGTCGTGTAGTTATAAAGTGTATTTCCACGTTGTATATTGTATTTTCAAGTTGCATAGTGTATTTTAACGTTGTATAGTGCAACGAACTTTTTATATGCATTTCAACGCATACCACACTGGGCAGGACAGTACGGTGCAGCATCATGCATTGTTGCACGGTGAATTTCATTTGTATTGAACTTTATATATATATATATATATATATATATATATATATATATATATATATATATATATATATATATATATAATATAAATTATATATATATATATATGTATATATATAAATTATATATATATATATATATATATATATATATATATATATATATATATATATATATATATATATATATAATATATATAAATTATATATATATATATATATATATATATATATAAATTACATTATCTATATATATATATATATATTATATAAATTATATATATATATATATATATATATATATATATATATATATATATATATAAATTCAGTACAATATATATACGCCCATTCACATATACGACCGAAAAAATACTATAACAAAAATATATACATGTAGGTAAACACAGTACAGTATATATACTTAGTGAACTGTGCTTGATTAAAAATCCTAAAAAGACTAAGAAGGTAAAAGATAATCTTGAAATAATGAGTATCAAGAAAAACTGATAGACCTATCCTAGGCTACATTCCACACAGTATTTTTATTTGTGAAGCCTATGAATGATGCCTGGAAGTAAGGAAAATCAGTTAAGAGAATGTTATACAGGAATTCCGCTTCTTCCTGCCATGCTGATATAATTCCAATATCCGTTGATTTCGGGATCGAACCGGTCGGTCGGAACGAAACAATGGATGTAAGTCGGGGAGGATCTGACTACTTATATGTACTTATCTATCTGAGGTTGCTGGGGCCGAGTCACAGTTTCTGGCCTTACGTGACAACTTCCTGTTTGCCAGATTCACTTAAGGACACAAGAAGAGAGGAGCACTAATGCAGGTGTAATGGCCCATGCTAGGCAGGTTCAGCTAACATCTATCCACACCCACTGATGTAATTGTCTATTTTTAAAGCTACACAAAGTCTTAGCTTCAGTGACGCTACTCGGGAGTTTGTTCCAGTCATCCGCAACATTGTTACCGTACCAATTCATTCTTTTATCCTTCCTATTGAACCCATTACTGCGAGTCATGTCTTGGTCAGACATTTTTAGCATGTTATTTACATCCCCTGTATTTATTCGTGTTTTCCATTTATCTACCTCTCCTAGCCTGATGGTACCTATTATACCTGTTCTTGAAAGTAAGAGTGCAGACTACCTCCAACATTTTTCCAGGTCTTTCAGTTTCCTGACCACTCTCAGGCTGAAGTACTTCGTAACATCCTTATGACTGTAGTGTGTGTGTGTGTGTGTGTGTGTGTGTGTGTGTGTGTGTGTGTGTGTGTGTGTGTGTGTGTGTGGTGTTTACAAGTTTCAACAAGTTTCATCAAAGTGCAACGAGATGCAACAAGGTGCAACAATCTTAAACAAGGTGCAACACTCATCACATGTACCATCGCCTACTGCAACCTTTTTCGTCAGAGCTCTTTTATTCATGTCTTGTCGACGCGAACATTAAAAATAATTAGAGAATCATTAACGTTTTGAATATGTACGAGGGATGCTGTTGTCTGGAGAACGTGTGTGTGTACTCACCTAAATGTACTCACCTAATTGTGGTTGCAGGGGTCGAGACTCAGCTCCTGGCCCCGCCTCTTCACTGATCGCTACTGGGTCCTCTCTCTCTCTGCTTCCTGAGCTTTGTCATACCTCTTCTTAAAACTATGTATGGTTCCTGCCTCCACTACTTCACTTGCTAAGCTATTCCACTTGCTGACAACTCTATGACTGAAGAAATACTTCCTAACGTCCCTGTGACTCGTCTGAGTCTTCAGCTTCCAGTTGTGACCCCTTGTCCCTGTGTCCCCTCTCTGGAACATCCTATCTCTGTCCACCTTGTCTATTCCCCGCAGTATCTTGTATGTCGTTATCATGTCTCCCCTGACCCTTCTGTCCTCCAGTGTCGTCAGTCCGATTTCCCTTAACCTTTCCTCGTACGACATTCCCTTGAGCTCTGGGACTAGCCTTGTTGCAAACCTTTGTACTTTCTCTAACTTCTTGACGTGCTTGACCAGGTGTGGGTTCCAGACTGGTGCTGCATACTCCAGTATGGGCCTAACATACACAGTGTACAGTGTCTTGAACGATTCCTTATTAAGGTATCGGAACGCTATTCTCAGGTTTGCCAGGCGCCCGTATGCTGCAGCGGTTATTTGGTTGATGTGTGCCTCCGGTGATGTGCTCGGTGTTATGGTCACGCCAAGGTCTTTCTCCCTGAGTGAGGTCTGTAGTCTTTGTCCACCTAGCCTATACTCTGTCTGCGGTCTTCTTTGCCCCTCCACAATCTTCACGACTTTGCATTTGGCTGGATTGAATTCGAGAAGCCAGTTGCTGGACCACATGTCCAGCCTGTCCAGGTCTCTTTGCAGTCCTGCCTCATCCTCGTCCGATTTAATTCTTCTCATCAACTTCACGTCATATGAGAACAGGGACACTTCAGAGTCTATTCCTTCCATCATGTCGTTCACATACATCAAAAATAGCACTGGTCCTAGAACTGTGTGTGTGTGTGTACTCACCTATTTGTAGTCACCTATATGTAGTTGCAGGGGTCGATTCACAGCTCCTGGCCCCGCCTCTTCGCTGATTGCTACTAGGTCCTCTCTCTCCCTGCCCCATGAGCTCTATCATACCTCGCCTTAAAACTATGTATGGTTCCCGCCTCCACTACTTCACTTTCTAGGCTATTCCACGGCCTGACTACTCTATGACTGAAGAAATACTTCCTAACATCCCTTTGATTCATCTGAGTCTTCAACTTCCAATTGTGACCTCTTGTGTCTGTGTCCCTTCTCTGGAACATCCCGTCTTTGTCCACCTTGTCTATTCCGTGCAGTATTTTATATGTCGTTATCATGTCTCCCCTGACATTCCTGTCCTCCAGTGTCGTCAGGCCGATTTCCCTCAACCTTTCTTCGTAGGACAATCCCCGTAGCTCTGGGTCTAGGCTTGTTGCAAACCTTTGCACTTTCTCTAATTTCTTGACGTGCTTGACTAGGTCTGGATTCCAAACTGGTGCTGCATACTCCAGTATGGGCCTGACGTAAATGGTATACAGAATCTTGAACGAATCCTTACTGAGGTATCGGAACGCTGTCCGTAGGTTTGCCAAGCGCCCGTATGCTGCAGCAGTTATCTGATTGATGTGCGCCTCTGGAGATATGCTCGGTGTTATACTCGCCCCCAGATCTTTTTCCTTGAGTGAGGTTTGCAGTCTTTGGCCATCTAAACTATATTGTGTCTGCGGTCTTCTTTGCCCTTCCCCAATCTTCATGACTTTGCATTTGACAGGGTTAAATTCAAGGAGCCAGTTGCTGGACCAGGCTTGTAGCCTGTCCAGGTCTCTTTGTAGTCCTGCCTGATCCTCATCCGATTTGATTCTTCTCATTAACTTCGCATCATCTGCAAACAAGGACACTTCTGAGTCTATCCCTTCCGTTATGTCGTTCACATATACCAAGAACAGCACAGGTCCTAGGACTGACCCCTGTGGAACCCCGCTTGTCACAGGCGCCCACTCTGACACCTCGTCGCGTACCATGACTCGTTGTTGCCTCCCTGTCAGTTATTCTCTGATCCATTGCAGTGCCTTTCCTGTTATGTGTGCCTGATCCTCTAGCTTTTGCAGTAACCTCTTGTGAGGAACTGTGTCGAAGGCCTTCTTGCAGTCCAAAAATATGCAGTTGATCCACCCCTCTCTCTCTTGTCTTACTTCTGTCACCTTGTCATAAAACTCTAGTAGGTCTGTGACACAGGATTTTCCTTCCCTGAAACCGTGCTGGTTGTCAATTATACACTTGTTTCTTTCCAGGTGCTCCACCACTCTCCTCCTGATGATCTTCTCCATGACCTTGCATACTATACACGTTAGTGATACAGGTCTGTAGTTTAGTGCCTCGTGTCTGTCTCCCTTTTTACCTCAGGGAGTTGCCCAGTTTCAAATGACGTGTTGAAGATCTTTGTTAATGGCTCACACAATATCTCTGCTCCGTGTGTGTGTGTGTTGGTGTGTGTGTAGGTGTGTGTGTTGGTGTGTGTTGGTGTGTGTTGGTGTGTGTGTAGGTGTGTGTGTTGGTGTGTGTGTTGGTGTGTGTGTTGGTGTGTGTGTTGGTGTGTGTGTTGGTGTGTGTGTTGGTG
>NC_091305.1:17410414-17430414 GCF_038502225.1 Cherax quadricarinatus | reverse complement strand
ATGAGAGGTATGAAGGATGAGAGGTATGAAGGATGAGAGGTATGAAGGATGAGAAGTATGAAGGATGAGAAGTATGAAGGATGAGAAGTATGAAGGATGAGAGGTATGAAGGATGAGAAGTATGAAGGATGAGAAGTATGGAGGATGAGAGGTATGGAGGATGAGAAGTATGAAGGATGAGAAGTATGAAGGATGAGAAGTATGGAGGATGAGAGGTATGAAGGATGAGAGGTATGAAGGATGAGAGGTATGAAGGATGAGAAGTATGAAGGATGAGAAGTATGAAGGATGAGAGGTATAAAGGATGAGAAGTATGAAGGATGAGAAGTATGAAGGATGAGAAGTATGAAGGATGAGAGGTATGAAGGATGAGAGGTATGAAGGATGAGAGGTATGAAGGATGAGAAGTATGAAGGATGAGAAGTATGAAGGATGAGAGGTATAAAGGATGAGAAGTATGAAGGATGAGAAGTATGAAGGATGAGAAGTATGAAGGATGAGAGGTATAAAGGATGAGAAGTATGAAGGATGAGAGGTATGAAGGATGAGAGGTATGAAGGATGAGAAGTATGAAGGATGAGAAGTACGAAGGATGAGAGGTATGAAGGATGAGAAGTATGAAGGATGAGAGGTATGAAGGATGAGAGGTATGAAGGATGAGAAGTATGAAGGATGAGAAGTACGAAGGATGAGAAGTACGAAGGATGAGAGGTACGAAGGATGAGAAGTACGAAGGATGAGAGGTATGAAGGATGAGAGGTATGAAGGATGAGAGGTATGAAGGATGAGAAGTATGAAGGATGAGAGGCATGAAGGATGAGAGGCATGAAGGATGAGAGGCATGAAGGATGAGAAGTATGAAGGATGAGAAGTATGAAGGATGAGAGGTATGAAGGATGAGAAGTATGAAGGATGAGAAGTATGAAGGATGAGAGGTATGAAGGATGAGAGGTATGAAGGATGAGAGGTATGAAGGATGAGAGGTATGAAGGATGAGAAGTATGAAGGATGAGGGGTATGAAGGATGAGGGGTATGAAGGATGAGGGGTATGAAGGATGAGAAGTATGAAGGATGAGAAGTATGAAGGATGAGAAGTATGAAGAATGAGAAGTATGAAGGATAAGAGGTATGAAGGATGAGAAGTATGAAGGATGAGAAGTATGAAGGATGAGAGGTATGAAGGATGAGAGGTATGAAGGATGAGAGGTATGAAGGATGAGAAGTATGAAGGATGAGAGGTATGAAGGATGAGAGGTATGAAGGATGAGAAGTATGAAGGATGAGAAGTATGAAGGATGAGAGGTATGAAGGATGAGAAGTATGAAGGATGAGAAGTATGAAGGATGAGAGGTACGAAGGATGAGAAGTACGAAGGATGAGAAGTACGAAGGATGAGAAGTACGAAGGATGAGAAGTACGAAGGATGAGAAGTATGAAGGATGAGAAGTACGAAGGATCAGAAGTATGAAGGATGAGAAGTATGAAGGATGAGAAGTATGAAGGATGAGAAGTATGAAGGATGAGAAGTATGAAGGATGAGAAGTATGAAGGATGAGAAGTATGAAGGATGAGAAGGATGAGAAGTATGAAGGATGAGAAGTATGAAGGATGAGAAGGATGAGAAGTATGAAGGATGAGAAGTATGAAGGATGAGAGGTAAATATTTTTAGTTGGATTACTGGAAGTATATTGAAGGGTAACCTATGGAAATATAGCTAGGGAATGAATAATGGTAAATGTGTTTTTCTTCTATAATTCACACTGTCTTAGAACGGGAATGTCTGTAAGAAGCTTTATATATATATATTTTAACACACCAGCCGTGTCCCACATAGGCAGGTGACCTGTTAAAGAAGAAACGTAAAGTTTTTCAATTTAAATATAGTATTTTATACGGAAGTGGTTACTGTCGAGCGTAATTAGCCGAACTTGTCGAATAAGGAAACTCCCTTAAAAATGGGGCTTTTCTCCCTGAAGGGTTTACAGATTGACAAATTTTTCTCATTGATAATGATGTAATTTTTTTAACCTAACTTAAATTTATTAAACATTTATTAAATTTTACCTATGTTGTGCCGAATAGGTAAAACTGATTAATTAGCAAGAACTCGTTTAAAATTAAGTCCTTTCTAAAATTTTATCTTTTATGTTTAAAGATATATTTTTTTCATTTATGATAATGTAAAAATTTATAATTTTGTACCAAAAGTACCTCAGAAAACTTACCTAACCTTATTATAACAAGCGCACTTTAATTTAGCCTAATGCATCTAAACTTATCTAAATTAAGTTTACTATATTTTAATAATAAACACAATGAAATATATTCTTTTAGTTATGTTCAGAATGATTTTTGCTAAGTTATTGCATACACAAATTTTCGCTTTCCTAATTTGGCAAGAAGAGCTTTGCTATTTAAACCCAAATCGCAACTTTTACCTATTCGGCGCGACCTATATATATATATATATATATATATATATATATATATATATATATATATATATATATATATATATATATATATATATATATAATCTTTCTTTCAACACACTAGCTGTATCCCACCGAGGCGGGGCGACCCAAAAGGAAAAACGAAAGTTTCTCCTTTTATATTTAGTAATATATACAGGAGAAGGGGTTACTAGCCCCTTGCTCCCGGCATTTTAGTCGCCTCTTACGACACGCATGACTTACGGAGGAAGAATTCTGTTCCACTTCCCCATGGAAATTTGCTCTTGGAATATTTTATACTAGGTACAAACTCAATGATTTACGCGTCATCAGAAACGTCTACCATATTTACAAGTTGTGAACAAAGGAATGGAAAAAATTCTAGACTCTTAACAAGTAGCAAACAATGTATAATTAATATGCAGAAAAAATATGCGGCGCATTGTTTTTCCCAGAGGCCAAAACTATTTGTCATGACACCGAATGAAACTGTGAAGGAAAATTGGGAATAAGAAAAACACAGGGGTATGAAATTAATTACATATATATATATATATATATATATATATATATATATATATATATATATATATATATATATGATTTTCCAGACTAAGACCAGCTGTCCTGCTAGAGTGCAAAAGGTTTAACAATCTTCCGTATCGCATGACTGCGAGTAGTAACGACCATGTCTTGCTCTGCATTTTCATCTTTTATTTTTCATCCTTTCCTCTGGTCCCAGCATCACCATCTATGTACCACCTACCTCTGTCTCTCTCCACACTCCTGAGAGCGATGGTGGTGACTGCTCTCAGCATCACCATCTATGTACCACTCCCCCTCCCTCCCCACCTCTTTGAGAGTGATGATGGTGGCTTCATCACTCTAGCAAATTCTCTCCTCCCTCTTCACTATAATGATGGCGCCATAAAGATAGTGGCGGAGCTGGTAATGGAGTTTGTGTGTAGTGCCCAGCCTATCTGTTAACTTAAGTAACGTGTGGGACTCAGCCTTATTAGGAATTAAGATGACGTACATGTGCTCACCTATATGTGGACTCAGAGGTCTAGCAACAGCTCCTGGCCCCGCTTCCTCGCTGCTCGTTACTAGGTCCACACTCTCCTAGATGAGTTTCGGTCGCTGTACGATCCAAAAGGGATAACCTTCAAGATTTGAACGTAATCAGAAGTGGCATTCTATGTTATCGCATGGACATTGATATACCTGGATGGTGCTCCGGGGTCAACTTCCCCCCGGGGCACGGCCCAGCCTTAAACCAGTTCCATTATTATTATAATCAAGGGGGAAGCGCTAAACCCGGAGGATTATACAGCGCCTGGGGGGGGGATGTGGAAGGCATTCAGGCTTAATTCGGGGAACTGGAGCACAGATCCAATTCCCTAAATCAAGAGCCCCTCACCAACATCAAGGAACCTTCCTTGAGGGTAAACCAGTTCCAGCTTTCTCATTCAGCAAGATACATCAGCTTTGAAGGTTAAGAGCAAATCAGGTGAGGCATTTTCCAGCTATAGCACAGAGATCATCTCCATAATACACGAACACTAAGATAGAAGCGCTCAGAGGCTGCTTTTATAAAGCTGATAAGTAAAAGGATACAAATGCAACTAATGTGATATTTTGTGGCAACGTTTCGCTCTCCAGGAACTTTATCATGCGTGATAAAGCTCCTGGAAAGCGAAACGTTGCCACAATATAATGTCACATTAGTTGCAAGTGTCTTTTTACTTAATTGTCGGTAATTCTACCAATATTAATATATTTATAAAGTTATTGCTGATGATGGTTTGAAGCAAGTCGGATGAGGCATTCACAAATTATGGCATAAAAGTCAATATTTCTCTTTTCCCAATTTCTTCAACAAAGAAACAAACTGGCATAAACAGTGTTTATTCAGCATATTCCTTTCGCTTTATCCTCTTTCGAAAGATTTTTTTCTAATTTGTGTATTCTTACAGCTTTGCCATGTCTTCATGCAGCTTTCTTATCCTTAATCTGCTTAAATGTCATTCTCGGCAACTTGCACTTGTGTTTCTTACATTTTCAAGTCTGCGGATCTGCAACTAAGTGGAATGATGGATTGCAATATGTATTTTCTCAGTTTTGTTGTTCATCTTCTAGTTTTTTTTTATATTTTTGAATTTATGTACTTCTCGGCACAGCCAAGAATATTAGCTTTTTTTTCTGTTGTTTTTGGCTTCCTAAGCAATTTTGATTTTTTTTCTGGTGTGTGTGTGTGTGTGTGTGTGTGTGTGTGTGTGTGTGTGTGTGTGTGTGTGTGTGTGTGTGTGTGTGTGTGTGTGTGTGTGTGCGCGCCATAATAAAAACACTCACAAACAGCTGAGTTCTTCAGTATATGTGTACAAACACCTTCGAACGAGCTGTTGGGCTCTTTCTGAAAACCTAAGAACACTTGTAACATACGTAATCAATTTTGTGTTTATATTAGATTCTTTACATTATACACCGATTTATTTATTGTTTGTTGATAATGACTGTGTAAGTCTCGTGTGTCCATTTATTGGCTCATAATTTTTACAAAGAAATTGCGCTGTAGTGAGACGTTCCTCTCTGATATTCCTTACTTATTCCAATTCCTGTTTATTCCCACTGGTAAGTAATTCATGATTAGCTAATATTTATATCGTTAACTTGAACGATAGTTGTCCGTGACAAATTAAAAATCTTTTCCTCTATCTTTCAGCTAATTTTTTTTTTCACCACAGATACGTTCATTACCGCACTGTAATAAAATCTCTCAGCTGGAAAAAATTCTAAGAATCCTTTTCTTACGTAATTAAGAGAAAAAAGTAGTTTAATAAACCTCTCTCGCAGTCGTGTTATTGCGTTTCAGGCTTTTTATAAGTCTGGCATTTTCTTCCAAGACTTCAGTGTTTGTGTATACCAGTGTGGAAAGAAAAAAGTGACGAGGTCAAGGCCTACGTACCAGTGAGCGGTTAGGGGGCAAAATAGTTGTGAGATCTGAAGTCTACTTCGACCTATGAATCTGTGTCAATAAAATATATACTCAAGTATATACACACATACGTAAGAACATATCAGGTGAGACGGATAAAGAGAAGGAGTCTTCTTGCGCCGGACCTGTGTTCCATTGTATGCTGGCGACCTGCCAGGTTGCACTGACTGATTCCAGGTCAAACTGTTTGGCTTAGGTTACTTCTGAATGGTTCTATCCCTTCCCCATACCTCCCTCCCTCAATTCTCTCCCCCCCCCCCATCTCTCTCTCTCTCTCCGCTCATTCCTGTCACGGACGATCAATTTGGCCAGGGGCAAAAAAAAAAAAAAATAAAATAAATAAATAAAAAAAAAAAACCGTTGTGGTTAAGAGACAGAAAATAGTTTCTGGTGGTCAGTGCACTTGGCTTACCACGGGATGCCGTCGACTACTTCTAAAAGTTTTAATCGGTAGAGATGCTATTCAAAACTGAGATGATTCCCAAAATGAAACACCCCAAGTTGATAATATTCTGTTTAATAAAAGCCATCTTGTATTATTAAACAGTTAACAGTTAACTAGTAAGAATATTAAAGCGGCCATGAAATACGGCACAGTGGTAGGTATTGTTCCTCCTAAGTAAGATCCGTTGACGGGTGTCTACAGGTATCAGACGTTGGCAGGTATTTTATGCATAAGTAGGGGAGGTATATTCTAAATGTATGGTATGATTGCAGCGATTGTCCACAAGTATGGTAGAGCTGCAGGTACTGTCCACAAGTATCATACGGTGGCACGTATTGTTCACAAGTATTGTAGGATGGTAGGTACTGTCCACAAGTATGGTATGATAGCAGATATTGTCCACAGGTATGGTAGGAGCGATGACATTTCACTCTGGTTGTAACTTTATCAAGTCATTTCTTTTCCAGCTTTCTTCCTCCTTCAACTCCTCTTCTGCCACTTCTCATCCTTATCTTCCTCTTCTGCCACTTCTCATCCTTATCTTCCTCCTCTTCATTCTTATCTTCCTCTACCCCTTGCAAATCTCACCTCTCGCTCTTCATTCCACTATTGCCTTAGGTGCTCATTTAGAGAATGAACTGATAATCATCATAAAACCCGTTATTAAACTCATTTCTCAGAGACCAGCTGATAGCTGTGAGGCGGAGGAGGGGAAGCAGAAAGCAGCAGCAGCAGCAGCCGGAATTAAGCCCTTTAGTCAAAATGAATGAAACTTCTGCTGTCTTCAGACACCTAATTTGCATATGGAAATGGAAATGGGCGAGTTTGTTTGTTTTCGAGTTGGGTTTCTCTCTCTCATTGTTAGCGGCTGGAGTGTAAAGATGGCGTAATGATGACTCAAGTGTGTGGGTGGTTAGAACCTTCAGCCAGGTACGTCACCTACTGTAACACGTATACTTTCTCTGAACACACACACACACACACACACACACACACACACACACACACACACACACCACACACAAACTTTTTACATGCAAATGGGCAAAATATTATAAGGAAAAGTTCTTAGACTGCAAACACATTTTCAATAAGCTTATTTTTTGGCTGATGTTCAGGAAAATTTACTTTTGGACCTCACGATCCTAGACTTAAAATATAATATTGGCACAGGATTAAATTTACTCCGAAGGCAACAACAAATTTAGAGTAAACTTTTCCAAGATGAAATTTAAAACTTATTACATAATAAAAGAAAAAATTTCAATGACAGACAATTAAAATTTTTAAAATGACAATGTTCTTTGTTAAAATAAAATTATAGACTAATTTGATAAACTTTTCAAATCAGAAATAGATAAATAACTCACGAAATCACGATAACACGATTGTAAACAAATCACGGAACTAGTGGTTAGCGCACCGACCTGTGAGTTTTAGGACTGGCCTGACGTAGGTTCAAAACCTCATCGGTTCCATAATTTATGTCCGGAAAAATAGTTTAATGTTTCACGTGAGGAAAAACGAGAAACAGTATAGATAATAAAGGCGAAAATTAAAGCAAAATCGGCCAGAGTGGAAGAGAAAATCGGATATACAGAGATGAAAGAGAACGAAATGAGCGAATTAAAGAGAAATAAGACTAAGATAATAAAAATATAAAACGAATAAATGAAAATTAAATAAACGTGAGAATTTATAAGTTAGGGTAAATAAATACGTATATCTTTTAAAATTAAAAAAAAAAAAATGAGATAAACGTAAAACAATTAACTTAATAAACAATTAAAGAAGAACATGAAAAGAAATAATGATAATAAAGAAGAACAGAAGATGAACATAAATATAAAGAAGATGTAAATGAATAATAAAGATAGAAATACAAAAAACCGCCAGTTACTGGACAAAAGTTTACGGTGATTACAACCCAGATTTAACTTACTCTAGTTAAGATCGAAATATAATATTCTCCATGATTACTTTAATGTAATTATACAACAGTATGAAAGATATTATATATTTCTCTCTGATCACATAACATATATTATTAATTGCGCCGTCTATAATGGTTGCGTTTAAGTTATACATGTTAGGCTTCTTAACCAGAGTGGACAAAACCTGAACTTAAAAAAAAAAAAAAAAAAAAAAATCAGATTTTTTTTGATTGATATATTTACCAGGAATATAAATATTGAACAATATTTTTATTTATACCAGAACTAAGTTGGAAGCTTAGTCTAGCTAATACTGAGACAAGCGTCAGGGGCCCAGGACTGTTCAACTGTCCCCCTAGTATACATAAGGGAGATTACCACTAGATCCCTGTATGTCTTCAGGAAGGTGCTGGACAGGCACCTAAAGTCAGTACCTGATCAGCCGAGCTGTGGTTCGTACGTCGGTTTGTCTGCTGCCATCAGTAACAGCCTGGTTGATCAGACCCTGATCCATCACGAGGCCTGGTCTCAGACCGGGCCGCTGGGACGGTGACCCCCGAAACCCTCTCCAGGTATACTCCAGGTCATCCTCACTTAACCTGTTTAGGGTCAAGCCTAATTTACTTAAAATAATGTTGAGTCAAAATGCAGCTGTGCGTATTCTTCTGGTGAAGGTCAGATATAATCACCTCACAAGGGGATCTGTTATGAGATCAACTTTAGAAAACGTTTCGATCCTAGGACTCTGATCACTGTTCCCAGGCCGGAAACGTTTCCTAAATAATGTCACAAATACTGTCTGATAATGGGAGTGAACTAGGACAGAAATGACGTATAGAGTGGAAGCGTCAAGACAGGTTTAGGAACACGCGCTGGACTCTTGAGTAGTACTCTTGACAGGTGCAGAGGGAAGGAGCACACACTGTCAGATATCTGACAGGAACAGGTCCGGCTCAGGAACGAGGGTCTTCAGAGCATAGACAGCTCTAACGAAGCTTGTGGTTACCTGATGTTACACATTGAAATTTTGTCGTCATTCAACCACAGCAAATTGCACGTAAATGTTTTCTATATATAATAGTGTGTCTCATTTAATATTATTCTTAAGAGCTTTAACTATTTCTTCCACCTTTATCACTATTTTCCTCTATATCACTATTTCTTGCGGCTGCTGAATGTTACTTTTACTTCAGTGAATTTCAGAAGGATGGATAAGTGGCTTGAACAGCAGTCCGTAAACTGAGACACAGTCCAATGCTCTGCCATCTTCTCTAGACTAACCCGGGCCTTAGTGATAGATCCTCTTCCAGACTGAATTCAAGGCTCAAATTTAATACCAGTGGTATAACGAAAAGTAGTTAAATAAAAAAATTTAGTCTTCTCGGTTTTATATATTAAAACAATGCTACTACTCGTTCCTAATTTCTTTTAGAAGTTAAGCTCACCAATTAAAAAATACCAGGTGTGGCTAAGGAGTTAAACATATATCATCGGAAACGATTGGTTGGGTTGTGAAATGTGTGCGAGGTAAGTTCTGCTGCTTCTGCTTGTGCAATAGTTTGTTTATTCTGCTTATGTCATATCTCTCCTTGTTCGCAATTGCATGAAAGCTAAAAATAAAGTCGATCTTCTTTACCCTCCTTCCCACACACAAAATGATTTACAATACAACATTTGTTTTTTAGGTAAATGCAAGTGTAGAAAACGTTACGCAGGCGCAGCCCCGAAAAATACTGACGGAAAACTATTAAACCAATATTGCACCTCTCCTAGGTGACTAGACAACAATAACAGAAGAACGACACTCACGTGGCCGTGACTGACCTGGGACGCGGTGCAACCTGCAAAGAAAATAGAGCCTGGATGAACCAAAGCAATTAATGTTATTAAAAAAAGCATCAAGCTTATCTAATGCAGTGACAGAATGAGGTGAACTGTGATGGGGAGGGGAGAATATAAGGGAGAGGAGTAGGGGAGAATGAATAGGTGGAGGGCGGCAGGAATGAAGGGGAGGTTAGAGAGAAGGGAGGAATAGGAATGCTGTATGTAGAGAATTTAAGGAGAGAAGGAAGGGACATGGATAATGAAAGGAGATTAGGTGGGAAGAGAACGGGGAAGTGTGAGATTGATAAAGGGAGACAGGGAGAGGAAGCAAGACAGAGTGATGGAAAACAAAAAAAGTTGAAACGAAGAGAGGGTAGACAAAGAGAAGAAGGAAGATTAAAGCAAGAGGAATGACAAGGGAGAGAGAGACCGACAGTTTATTCCTGGTTTCTGGAACATGTTCTCACAACACGTGCTTCACAGCAATTAAGTCAGCTGAGCAAATGAAAACTGACCCACAGATGTGCTCATCTTTCTCTTCTTTCCTAAGGATTTCTTGGCTCAATAAAAACATCCACAGTTAAGATATTGCTCTGGCTAGAGATGTACAGAGAACTCACATCAAAACCTTCATATGGAGGTCGTCCACAGACGGTTATTGTTCTTGTGGTGTTTAAAAAACAATACAAAAAATTACACGTCTCCTGTTGACCTCCTTCCCAGACTCCGCAGTCAGTCCTTCCAAATTTATCAAATAATTGCGAGTTAGTTCAACTGCAGGCCACTAGGGGCCTCCACCAACCTGACAACCAACTTTTTTCATGACTCAGACAAGGGAGGACCGCAGTAACACTTGTCAGGGGAACAGAATTTAAGCTTTCTCCGTTTACTCGTTTCTGCATTTAACAAATTAAAAAAAAATAATGACAGACACGGGGAGATAATGATAACCTGACATCAAGTGTCATCATTTTTATTTTTTGATCAGAACTTTTAATAGTGTGAAAAAAAATTAAGAGCTGTCACCTGTCAACAGCAAGAACTACTGTGTAAACAGCCAGGTTAATATGCTATAGAATGATATAATTATTGGAAAGTTTGACAGTAAACTGAAATGTCTTTTGAGTATTTATATTTATTTACTTCGTGCTTGTAGTTTTAATGATCCAGAATTTTATTTATATACTAGATTATTTACTATTTATTTATTTTTCTTCCCTCTCAGGAGTCGATCTCCCGACCAGTGTACCACCAGTAAGTGGACCGACCTCCCGACCAGTGTACCACCAGTAAGTGGACCGACCTCCCGACCAGTGTACCACCAGTAAGTGGACCGACCTCCCGACCAGTGTACCACCAGTAAGTGGACCGACCTCCCGACCAGTGTACCACCAGTAAGTGGACCGACCTCCCGACCAGTGTACCACCAGTAAGTGGACCGACCTCCCGACCAGTGTACCACCAGTAAGTGGACCGACCTCCCGACCAGTGTACCACCAGTAAGTGGACCGACCTCCCGACCAGTGTACCACCAGTAAGTGGACCGACCTCCCGACCAGTGTACCACCAGTAAGTGGACCGACCTCCCGACCAGTGTACCACCAGTAAGTGGACCGACCTCCCGACCAGTGTACCACCAGTAAGTGGACCGACCTCCCGACCAGTGTACCACCAGTAAGTGGACCGACCTCCCGACCAGTGTACCACCAGTAAGTGGACCGACCGGCCATTACACTTTCAACAGCAGTGGTCAAAACATTTCAAATGATCCAACCGACTGACCGAAGGTATTCGAGTACATTTATCATTTTTCTTTCAATGTATCCCTGGCTTTAAGGCAACACTGGTGTAGCCTTCATTAGGGTGATGCTGAATTACAGTCCGCTCACCAGGATGGGCTTTAGGGTACTGAAAACAAACACAGGTTCAGGAAAAAATAATGCTTACCTTTTAGCTTTTTTTTTTTTAATACATCGTCTGATTCCTATCAAGGCAAGATAACACAGACAAAAAAAAAAAAAAAAAATCACGCTTTCTTCAGGCGAGACACCGCTGAACTCCAGTTTGCTCTCCCATCATGTACTTCCCACCTGGAAAACTGAAGTCCAGCTAACCGGTGTGCATGATACAATATTTACATTTCAGCAACAGGTCATATCCCAGACTTCTCTATCTCGATCATACTTAATCACACATGCCGCCGCCTGCTACAGCTTTTATCATCTACCTCTCAATAACTCCACACTCTTCTTTCAATCACGTTATCCACCCGTTATTGTATATTCAGATACATTTGCAGCGAGAGAGATCGTTCCTCTGTGCACGTGTGCACATGCTTTCTGAGAGTTTAGTTGGATTCACTCCTTTTGTAGCATTATGCAAAACGAAAAATATCGTAAATGATACGAGAAAAACTATTTTTTTATTAATTAACACCAGAGTAACTACTGGCCGTTCATTATTAATGGTGCACAAATTCGACTGAGACCAGCTCAGTGTTATCGGATCAGCCGGACAACGCAGTGAAGGGGTGCAAGTTGATACTGTGGTCTGTGGTTTTACATTACTGGTATACGACAATAAAAGGGGATTTTTGTAGCTTTTGTAGATGATCTTTCCCCAGGTACTCAAGGTGCGGACCCTCAAATTGGCACCCAGCTTTAGAAATATACATAGCATTACAGATATGACATAGCTGTAATGCTAATTGCCCAAGGGTAAGAGAGGCCTCTTCTATGCTTGACTAAAAACCCAGAACCTATTTCAGCTTAAATTGTGGGGATATTTTCCGCTTCGTCTAAATTTGTTGACACTGTGGATGACAATGAATGAATTATAAATGTGGATTGCAGAATGAAAAAAAAATCGATCATAATTTATTCAATATGAGAGTGAATTGTTGGCAAAAACAGCAAGTTGATTATGATAAATTTGATAATGTTAGGAGTAGAATATGTTCAAAGCGATGAATAACCAAACGCTTCAAGTCCTCTGTAAATAAAATAAACAAAAATACATCATTTTCACGAGATACAAAATTTGGGCAAATATAACAAAAATATTGCTAACAAGGCCTGACCAGCACCTGGTGTCAGTGCCAGCAATCACTTTTAATATTTTCACTAATTGGTCATTATTTATATCTTTATTTTTCCCAATTCGAGTGTCGTCTTCGTCAGCTGTGATGCACACAGAGTAACAAATAAAAAGCTGACACAGAAACAAAGACATATAAAACACACCAGAGTTCTGTTGCTCATTACAGAAACAGAAAACGTCACCAGTTCATGTAGCAAAACTTTGCTAATTAGGGGAGTATCTGTAAAAATAAAGGCGACACTGGAAGGCTCAACTCTTCTGTTTTCGCACTCGTAATTTTTCCACATTAATTAGTAAGAGAATGAGCATACTTCAGGCGTGATGCTTTCCACAGTTGCCGATGTTTTCTTCTCGTTGCAAGCTCCTTCACCCGCGCAAATGTCGCAACTGAAATGCTTCTCATTAGTTTTTTTGTCAAAAAAAAAAAAAACTGGAAAAAATTGTAGTGTAAGCTTGATGTATTTGAGTTGTTGCTCATTATGAGAGAGGTATTCCAGGTATCCCCTGTATCTTAAAAGCTCAGCCTCTTTTACCTCAAAGTACGCACAAAAAAGGAATATTACAGGATACAACATACGTTTCTATGGCAGCTATATATCAGCGTTTAAAATTTGAAACCTATTAGAAGCAGCATTCCCGAGATATCGCATGAAGACTAATATCGCATTTTCAATAAAAATGGTAAAGTGGCACCTACAAAGCCAAAGCAATTTGAACCTTCCACTACGATGCACCAGCTTGGTAAATGTAAGTCCAATGAGAGACAGACATGCCGCTCTGAGGCTGCATTCTCTGAGGCTGCATTCTCTGAGGCTGCATTCTCTGAGGCTGCATTCTCTGAGGCTGCATTCTCTGAGGATGCATTTAATGTTTCACTGTATGAAACATTTCTAATAATCACTATAACTACTTTTCAACGTTTTCCCAATTTCGTCAACAAAACTGATCAACTTGCACGTACAGACCTAAAATTAATCTCATGCTTTTCTGTAAGATACTCGTGTATTGAGGTGGATCAGATGAGACAGTCTCCATTTATTGCACTGAAACCAATTTGGATAATACAATTTTCAACTTAAAACTAACATAACCACAAATCAAGGTGGATCTTTCCTTCAGAAAATAACACCACCACTAATAAAAAAAAAAGTTTGAAGATAATCTGAAGATTTATTCTCCAGGTACTGTACAAAATCCGACAACACATAGTTTATGCTAGTAAATTTGCAAATCCGAACATCACAGCCTGAACCCAAGTGACGGTACCTATTGTATATAATACATCAACCATTACACAGACATATTCAAGTCATTTCACAAAAAAATATATCACACTTTAAAAATCAACAAAATCGTCCCTACACACTTTAAAAGACAATCTCGACTTTCTCTTAAGTAAAATGCACCATTGTTGAAAGCTGCAAGGTGATCAGAAGTGGATTTTTCGTGACTTTGCAAAGATAAAATCAGTAAAAAAGCAAATAACCCGCATGTAGGAGAAAGAGACTATGACGACGTTTCGGTCTGACTTGACCATTTACACACGAAGGTAAAGAGCCAGAATATATCAGTAACAGTCTATATAAAATTGACCGGAGAGCGTCTGCATATGTAATGAGCTGCAGTAATCTTTCTCTGGTTACAGTCCACTAGTGTTGAAAATTTAAAACCGATCAAAGGAGGAGTTATAAAAATGTAAACGAATATCCTGGAGAAAGGAAAAAAAAAAAACAATCTGTCAAACACTTTAACGTATCTCGTCAGAATACTAAAGTTTCTCGGCAGCTCCAGTGACCTGAGATTGAAGACGTGAAGATGTAGCACTACCAGCAGCACCACCAGCAGCACCACCTTTATTATTATGTGCCCACTGCTTGTTATTTCACCACCACGACCCCCCTACCCCATTACCCCAACAACCACTGTTCTCCAGCTCCAACTACCAGAACTATCCCTCCCTCTTGCCCACCTATACACACACACACACACACACACACACACACACACACACAGACACAGACACACACACACAGACACAGACAGACACAGACACACACACAGACACACACACACACACAGACACACACACACACACAGACACACACACACATATACAACAGGCCTAGTGTCTAACCGACATATGCCTAGGACAAAATGGTAACACACACACACACACACACACACACTACTCCCGGGTTCCAGGCTTCGTCTGGTCACCTACACGCCTCAAGGCTACTGCTTGATGGCTTCTGCCTTCAATATGTCGATTCAGATGCCGAGACGTGGCCATCAAGTAATTAGAACATGGGGTACCTGTGTTAACTACGAACGTTGGAGCTGGATTAGTAATTACCAGGTACCAGCTGTGGCTGAAGGATACCAGCCTTGCTTGAGAGACAGTAGTTGCTGCACTCAAACTCTGCATACCACTGCTTCTGCTGCTGCTGTTAAAGGTACATTGGTTAGCAGGTACTATCCTTATTTGCGGCAGAGTCCCCTCACATTGATGAATACCAAGTTAAACTATAAAGGGCCTGATAATTAGTAGCAACATTCATCGTCCTTATGATAGCAGGAAATGCAATGACGAGACTGAAACACTTTTTTTTTTTAGATCGTCCAGATATTAGAAATAAGCTACTGTATAATGATTCATAGAACCAGACAGCTTTGTAGTTACTGGCACAAAGAAAAAATACAACCTCCATCAATTCTTGAACTAAATTACCCACCCGGGTTTAGCTATTCTTTCAACGCGCATCGCCAATAAGACTTGTTTCAACTAATAAACTTGCACAAACTGACAGATAACGTTAAGTAGTACTGACACACTAGAGAAGACGGTTGAATTAGTTATTCAACAGCTTTGATGTATTGGATCTAACTGCGTACTGCACACAACACGGGAAAAACGGAAACACTGCATTTCTTATAACTCAACACTGGGCAGAAACTTGGTCCCAGTAGAAGCTTGTTTTGCAGGTTATGTCTTATCTTCAGTATTATGTTGGTTCTCTATTTTTTTAACGATTCTGAAGTCTTTAGTACAGTTCAACACAAATAATTATTCACAAACTTCAAGCCATAGACTGTTTTGTTCTCGTTACACACCTGTTATCTCATTCGTCCAGCAGGTAGCTAGTAATTAAATATGATGTGAATTCAGTAAACCTTAGCAAGTAATAGGGAGAAAGAACCCGATCTTTGTTATATCTGGATCTAATAAATGTAAAGATTTGGATTGAAGGATTTGGTATCACGTTGGCCAGACATGTGTAAATATTTTTGGGTATACCAAGCATATTTACTGTTTATTCCGACCATTTAAAAATATATAGAATTAATATTTGACACGAGTAAGAAATGCGACATACAAATTTTTGCAATACATCTAATCCAAAATAACACAGGAACATCTGTGCAGAAATCTCATCAGTTAAACACTCGAAAAAAAAATTAATCTTTACCTTCTCTTCAGTAATACAAAATTCTCAGTTTTTTAACATTAGAGATTGAAGAGTGTGATGGAAAGTAATGAGGAAGAAATTGAATAATATTAATAAAATCCGGACTACATCTCAGCGTTCAGTATTTTGCTATTAAAAAAAAAAACCATGCAATTCAACAACATTTTAACAACAGGTACTTAAACAACATATGTTATTAATGCAGTACACAAAGTTAATTCTAGAGGAGTCTTAGTTCCATCTTGACTAAGAAAACAAATATCCAGGGACATGCTGGTAGGTAGGATGACCTTGCCAGGTTCCCAGAGGATTATTATCATGCAAGATGAACTTGGACTCAGGTGGTACATTAATGCTAGGTCGCTGCTGCTCAGGAAGGGCTGCCATGTTTGGAATGCAGAACGCTTCCAATGAAAGCATTTCAGAATCAGGTGATATGATCTTTGGAGACAAATACTGCGTGTGGCTTGAATAATATGAGGTTGGGGGGACTGATGGAGGGTGGTGGTGGGTGGGTGTGTGTGTGTGTGTGTGTGTGTGTGTGTGTGTGTGTGTGTGTGTGTGTGTGTGTGTGTGTGTGTGTGTGTGTGTGTGTGTGTGTGTGTGTGTGTACTCGCCTATATGTGGTTGCAGGGGTCGAGTCATAGCTCCTAGCCCCGCCTCTTCACTGGTCGATACTAATTCACTCTCTCCCTGCTCCATGATATTTGTCATACCTCTTCTTAAAGCTATTTATGGAACTTGCTTCCACTACTTCACTCTCCAGATTATTCCAGTTCCTGACAACTCCAAGACTAAAGAAATACTTCCTAACATCTCTATGACTCATCTGGGTTTTCAGTTTCCAATTGTGTCCCCGCGTTTCTGTATCCCATCTCTGAAACATTCGATCCTTGTCCACGTTGTCAATGCCTCTTAGTATTTTATACGTTGTTATCATGTCCCCTCTATCCCTCCTATCCTCTAGTGTCATCAGGTTGAATTCCCTTAACCTCTCCTCATAAGACATACCCCTCAGTTCCGGAACTAATCGTGTTGCAAATTTTTGCACTTTCTCCAATTTCTTGACGTGTTTGACTAAGTGAGGGTTCCATACTGGAACTGCATATTCCAGTATAGGCCTTACGTACACTGTGTACAATGTCGTGAATGACTCCTTACTCAGATGTCTAAACGCCAATCTCAGGTTTGCCAATTTCCCATATGCTGCAGCAGTTATTTGATTGATGTGTGCCTCAGGGGACATGTTCGTTATGATGCCTACCCGAAGATCCTTTTCTTTAACTGACGTTTGCAGCTGTTGGTTTCCTAACCTGTACTCCGTCTGCGGTCTTCTGTGTCCTTCCCCAATCTTCATGACCTTACACTTACTGGGGTTAAACTCCAGGAGCCATTTGTCGGACTATACTTGTAGTTTGTCCAGATCCCCTTGTAATCTTAGCTGATCCTCTCCCACTTGTATCCTTCTCGTCAGTTTCACATCATCAGCGAACAGTGACACTTCTGAATCTATTCCTTCCACCATGTCATTCACGTATACAAGAAACAGCACCGGGCCTAGGACTGACCCTTGTAGAACCCCACTCGACACATTCGCCCACTCCGACACTTCAGCACGTACCAACACACGTTGTTTCCTTCCTGTCAGGTATTCCCTGATCCATTGCAGTACTTTCCCCTTTATTCCTCCCTGCTCCTCTAATTTTTGCACCAGTCTCTTGTGTGGTACTGTGTCAAAAGCCTTCTTGCAATCTAAAAAGATGCAATCTACCCATCCCTCTCTCTCATGTCTTACTTCTGTTACCTTATCGTAGAACTCAAGTAAATTTGTGACACAGGATTTCCCCATTTCTGAAGCCGTGTTGACTGTCATGTATGAGCCCAATCTTTTCAATGTGTTCCACTACTTTTCTCCTGATTATCTTTTCCATAACTTTACATACTATACAAGTTAGTGACACTGGTCTGTAGTTTAATGCCTGTCTGTCCCCTTTCTTAAAAATTGGAACTACATGTGCTATCTTCCACGCCTCAGGCAACTGCCCTATTTCGATAGATTTACTGAAGATTGCTGCTAATGGCACACACAGTTCCTCTTCTCCCTCTCTCAGTATCCATGGAGATATGTTATCTGGACCCACTGCCTTTGAGGTATCGAGTTCGTCTAGCAGTTTCTTCACCTCTACCTTGGTTATGTGCATTGTGTCCAGCGCCTGCTGGTGCACCCTACCTCCACAGTTTGCTGGAAGCATTCCTGACTATTGTGAATACTTCTCTAAATCTTTTGTTTAGTTCATCACATACTTCTTGGTCACTCTTCGTGAGCTCCCCTCCTCCTTTCCTCAGCCTGATTACCTGGTCCTTGACTGTTGTTTTTCTCCTAATGTGACTGTATAACAACTTTGGTTCAGATTTGGCTTTTGATGCTATGTCGTTCTCGTATTGCCTCTGGACCTCTCTCTCCTTATCCTTGCATATTCGTTTCTGGTTCTTCTGCTCATCTCCTTGTTTTCTTGAGTCCTTTGCCTTCTATACCTTTTCCATGATCTCGCACACTTGACTTTGGCCTCTTTACACCTCTGATTAAACCATGGGCTCACTCTGGTCTTACCATTTTTTCTGTTGCCCTTTGGTATGAACCTTTCCTCTGCCTCCCTGCACTTAGTGGTTACTATTTCCATCATTTCATTTACTGTCTTTCCATCTAGTTCTCTTTCCCACTGCACTTCATGCAGGAAACTTCTCATTCCTATGTAGTCCCCTTTTTTGAAATTTGGTTTCTCTCTTTGTTCTCGTGCTACTGCATTCTCTACTGTTAACTCAACAAGATATTCAAAACTCAGGACATCATGATCACTAGTGCCAAGGGGTCTTTCGAGGTGAATATCCCTTATGTCTGAACTATTCAAGGTGAATATGAGATCCAGCCTTGCTGCAACATCCTCCCCCCTCTCTCTCTCTGGTTGTATCCCTAACATGTTGATGCATGAAGTTCTCCAATACAGTCTCCAACATCTTAGCCCTCCATGTTTCTGGTCCCCCATGTGGCTCTAGGTTTTCCCAGTCAATCTCTTTATGATTGAAATCCCCAATTATAAGCAATTTTGTCCTACCCATATGAGCCCTCCTGGCCATTTCAGCTAGTGTATCCACCATTGCCCTATTGCGCACATCATACTCTTGTTCTCCTGCTGTTAAGTGGTGGGTTATACATCACTGCTATCATCACCTTTGGACCACCAGTCTGAAGTGTTCCTACAATGAAGTCGTCTGTCTCCCTTTTCATTCCTCCCATCTCCTCAAAACTCCACTTTTTTTTATGAGCAATGCTACTCCTCCCCCTCCTCTGTTCTCTGTCTTTCCTCATAATCTGATATCCAGGTGGAAAAATTGCATCTGTTATCATCCCTGTAAGTTTTGTCTCTGTTAGTGATACAATGTCAGTTGATGCATCAATGATGCGTTCTTGCCACTCTTCGCTCTTATTTGTTATTCCATCTGCATTGGTGTACCATGCCTGTAGCTTCCTTTCCATTACTGTATTTTGGGAGATGAAAGAGGAAGGTGCAGGCTGAGAGGGTGGGAGGTAGGGCACAATATTATGGGAGGCTGCTGTGACTGTGAAATTAGTGCTTAGGGGGGTGGTGGCTATGGAGTGAGGTTCGTTTCTGTTTACTGTGTTTGGTTGATATGTGGTGACAGGGGTTGAGAGGTTTCTGTAAACATTTGTATTTGATGTTCCCCCAAAGGCTTAGTTTTCCTGTCTGTCGTTGCCTGTCCT
>NC_091305.1:17382914-17407914 GCF_038502225.1 Cherax quadricarinatus | reverse complement strand
AGACAGAGACAGAGAGAGACAGACAGAGAGAGACAGAGAGAGAGAGAGAGAGAGAGAGAGAGAGAGAGAGAGAGAGACAGAGACAGAGACAGACAGAGAGGCAGAGACAGAGATAGAGACAGAGAGACAGAGAGAGAGACAGAGAGAGACACAGAGACAGAGAGAGAGAGAGAGAGAGGGGGGGGATCGGGGTATGGAAGGTAAGGTCACGGTGGTGGTACCATATGCTTATATATATATGTCGTGCCGAATATGTAAAACTGGTCAATTAGCAAGAACTCATTTAAAATTAAGTCCTTTCTGAAATTTTCTTTTATACGTTTAAAAATATATTTTTTCACTAATATTAATGTAAAAATTTTTAATTTTGCACCAAAAGAATCTTAGAAAACTTACCTAACCTAATTATAACAAGAGCAATTTATTTTAGCCTCACCCAACTAAATATATTTTAGATTTGTTTACAATAATTTAATATTAAACAAACACAGTGAAATATATTTTTTTCGTTAGGTTCAGAATGATTTTGGCGAAATTATTGCATACACAAATTTTCATTTGTCCTATATGGCAAGATGAGCGTTGCTATTTAAGCTAAGATCGCAAGTATATGTCGTGCCGAATAGGCACGACATATATATATACATGTATATGTATATATTATATAATCATTTCCCAAACTGCGGCAGGCCGGGGTTCGACCCCACGACACATTGTCTCGCCTCAAGAGACACCTTATCGACTCAGCCATCGATCCTACAAAGATCACGCACCCAGCAGAGCTGTGTTTTTCTCGCGATCCGAGGACACTCGGCAATGCCGTTGTTACTGGCAATCCCGTTCAACAAGAGGTGACCATTTTCAAGGTGCGCATTAACTCAAGACTTCCATCATTCTAGTAGGTGGAGTGTACAGATCTCCAGTGACCGTGTGCAGACCCCAAACAACTTCCTAATGGACAAAGGAAGGCGCTAACAACTCAAACGGAGGACTTTTCAATGAGTCCATCGATGTTTCGCTCGGATGAAACATTATATACTTTCCCACCCATATTTCTACTTCCTCCATTATAAACAAAGTCGCCGCGAATGATATACCTAAATACACAGCTATTTTCTGAATGCTTAGATACGTCGACTTGTCTGATCAAATACGTATCCTCACATAGCTCTCCAAATGTGGTAAATGGGGAAACTTGACGAACCTTCTCTCCAATTCTGTTACACTATTGGTACTCAGTACCGGTGAACAAGACGCATGGAAAATACCTAGGCATCTTTATATATAAAAATACTTTCCCAAACAGTGGATAATTTTTTCAGTTCAATACAGTGAGTATATACTGCATATCTACCTCTGTATAATATACCTTACTCCAGGGTGATGCTACCAAACACTATTGTTACACAGGGTTTTGCAAGGCTACGTTATGGTTCTCAACTTTATTTACAAGCTGAGAGTTGTTACCTACATCAACTCATTTGAGAGTCTTTTTAATTGTTATGAGACATACAAATATGGAACAGGGTGAAGTTGAAGCCATGTGTGTGCCAGCAATTTCAGTTGGTCAATTGACTATTTCGTACTAATATGTTCCAGACACAAGTCATCCTGGGAATAAATAATCTCAGATGAAGTGATGTTCTGGAGAAAGGTACAGAGTGCAGTTGCATTTTGATGCCCGTCTTGTTATGCAGAAGCTCACTTAAAAACGTTAGTTAACTTCACTTTGATCCCTCCAGCACAAGTACTGTGTATCCTCACCGGCAGTATGTGACCTGGATCTCTGGTTCTCCTTGCTGTGGTAGACCACGGAACAACAACAAGTGGGAATGAAGACACTGGCAGCAGTGAATTCATTTTCAGACAACGTTGGGAAAATCCTACCTTGGGCGAAATGTCGTATTCAAGAGGAGTCTCTGCTGACAGTGAATTTATTTTTATCTTGCTTTGCCTTGTACTGTCGTAATAAGTTTGATCAAATGTACTGTCCAAAATAGTGTAAGATAAAACACGTTGCTTAGCGAAATTTAATTAAGAACTTCACTCTACACAAAGCTTCATCGAGTTACGACCTGATGAAACTCTACACAGAGAGAAAGTTGTCTCAATAAATGCTTGTTCTGCAGCCTGTATTTCTTACACTGTCGTCTGCAGGATCCCACTTGGACCCACATCTGAATGATTAAACTATATCCAGCAACTATTAACCCCCGCACATCTGCTAAGTATGAAAAAATAATGGAAAAATAAAAACAAATGTTGATTATTTTTTTAAATACAAACTATATATCATTATGCACCTATAATAACACCGCAGAAAAAAAAATTCCAGAACAGTACCTATAATAACACCACAAGGAACAATTTCACTCACCACCTACAACACCACAGAATGAACATTTCCACCACGGTGCCTATAACAACAACACAAAGTATAGTTTCAGCACGGTACTTATAATCTTAACTCAGTACCTACACTTAGATCCCCACTCAAGAAACACAGACGATGGAGTCAGGAAGTCAAAACAAAGACGATACCGATAACCGGATTGATACGTGTTTCATGCGAGAGTAAAGATCAGTGGGTATTGAGAAAACGTAGATACTATGAGTGTCTGCAGGTGGTGGTGGTGGATCAAGGTGGTGCTAGTTTCTGCAGGTGGTGGTGGATCAAGGTGGTGCTAGTGTCTGCAGGTGGTGGTGGTGGATCAAGGTGGTGCTAATGTCTGCAGGTGGTGGTGGTGGATCAAGGTGGTGCTAGTTTCTGCACGTGGTGGTGGTGGATCAAGGTGGTGCTAGTGTCTGCAGGTGGTGGTGCTCTCTGTCTTCCCTCCATCAATCCCTCTCTCGTTCCCTCAGCTCCCTCTTTCTTCCAACACTCTTACTCACTCTCTCTCCCTCTATCCAAACATCATTCTACCAATCTATCCTTCACCTCCATCAATCTCTTCCTTAACTGCATATTCCCTCCATTATTCTCCTTTCCTCTGTCAATTCCATCTTCCATGAAACAATATCCCTCCATCAACTGCATCTTTCCTCCATCAATCTTCCTCCCTCCCTCAACTCGTAAGCAGTCATCACATGCCTCATTTGCGGCTCGATACACCTTACCATGATGGACTGCAGCTGTGTTTTTATCATTCCATCATCAACTTTTTTGGAGTTCCTCCCTCGAGTGAGACGCTCAAGAGTTACCCTTCAAGAGTACCCATTGAGAGTGCCAGGAAAGACAGACAGACACACACAGACACACACAGACACACACAGACACACACAGACACACACAGACAGACAGACACACACACACACACACACACACACACACACACACACACACACACACAATCTCTCATTCTCGGAGTCGTGAAACAACAGAATTAACAAGAGCAGAACCACTGCTAGGGCCCCCAGTTCGACCCTCGTAATCAGCTGCAGGAATATTGCATTGTGTTCCCTTCATTAAGGTGGAGGGTCCCTAACTCCTGTTAAGACCTCAATGCCCCGATTAAGACCAGAACTTCCCATTACAGTTACTGTTTCTATTAGTGCTCGCGATTTCACCTCTAAGTGTGCCTGCATTCAGGAGACATTACTGGGCTGTGATTGCTGCTGTCACTTCTGCTATTGCTATTACTGATGATACAGCTGCTGTCACTTCTGCTGTTGTTGTTACTGCAGCTACAGCTGCTGTCACTTCTGGTGTTCCTGTTACTGTTGATAAAGCTGCTGTTACGTCTATTGCTGCTGCTGTTACTGCTTCCAAAGCTGCTGTCACTTTTGGTGTTGCTGTTACTGGTGATATAGCTACTGTCACGTCTACTGTTGCTGTTGCTATAGTTGCTGTTACTTCTGGTGTTGCTGTTACTGGTGATATAGCTGCCGTTACTTCTGCTGTTGCTGTTACTGTTGACATAGCTGCTGACACTTCTACTTTTCCTGATGCTACAAATGCTGTCACTTCAACTGATGCTGTTACTGCTGCTACAACTGCTGTCACTTCTGCTGTTGCTGTTACTGCTTAGTTTTTTTTTTTTTTTGCTTCTGTTGTTGCTTCTGCTATTTTGATGCTGCTGCTTCTACTGTTATGCTGTTGCTTCTACTGTTTTGGCGTTGCTGCTGCTTCTATTATCACATCGCTGCTATACATAACATTTGTTTACTCCCTGGTACAGTCAAAGTGCCACTACCACATTTCCACCAGCCCCTTTTCCAGTCTTGAGGCAGTACTTACATATGTCAATTGGAAATTTTGCAAACACACACACACACACACACACACACACAGATGAACCACAGGGGTGTTAGGAAGTATTTCTTCAGTCACAGAGTTGTCAGGAAGTGGAATAGTCTGGGAAGTGATGTAGTGCAGGGAGGATCCATACATAGGTTTAAGAAGAGGCACGATAAAGCTCATGGAGCAGGAAGGGTGACCTAGTAGCGTCCAGTGAAGAGGCGGGACCAGGGGCTGTGAATCGACCCTTGTAACCACAACTAGGTAAGTACAACTAGGTGCGTACACACTTACACGAATGGACATTAAATATCATATAAGGTGAAATAAAAGATGGAACCGCCGTAACAACTGCAGACATCACAGTCATTATGTAGACGAGACTGAGATAAAAGGTGCAACATTCCCTATAGGGTAGCAAGTACTGAAGACAGAGCAGGGATGGGGAAGCAATGGCGCTACTAATCAGAAATCAAAGGATTTCCGATGAGATTGAAGAGACAGACACAGGGTAGTCAGATGATTACCATGTGTCTGTCTGTAATATAGTAGTAGTAGTAGTAGTAGTAGTAGTAGTAGTAGTAGTAGTAGTAGTAGTAGCAGCAGCAGCAGCAGCAGCAGCAGCAGCAGCAGTAGCTGTGATATATAATCCGCCACCAAACAAGAGATCAACATAGCAGAAGCGACAAGAGCCTACGTATCCACAGCGAAACAACTATGTTCCATTTCAACCGTGAAAAGATTAGGACAACTGGAAATCACACGTAGGAACCGGCAGGTAGAGGAACTAAGATTATGGAGAAGGTATCATAGTCTCAGTGAACACAATCACATCTGGGTAACTGTTTTTCACTCTATGCTCATTTCCAGAGTGATCTAGAGCATATATGTAAGTTTTCAGTAGGGAGCTTGATGGTGGAGAGAGAGAGTATAAGCTGGAGATGCTGGCAGTAGCGAGGTAAGAGAAAAAGAATTGATCGTAGAAGGGGTTCAGATGGGGACGGTAAAGAAAGGATCTCTCTCTCTCTCTCTCTCTCTCTCTCTCTCTCTCTCTCTCTCTCTCTCTGTGTTGAATCACGGCTGGTCTGGTGGACACGCTCTACTGACGGCTAATTTTCCTTCGTTACCTATTTCAAATTCAAATTCTAAGTTTATTCTCTATAAGGATTACAATGCTGAGTTTACAGAATTTGGTTATTGTGTGGTTTACATGTAGTTAAATGATGATTACAGAGTGTACCACTAGAACACCTAGCATGGCTAGGCATTTCGGGCAGACTTAGTTTAATTCTTAATTTTAAAATATTACAAATTATGAGGTAAGTTGGTATTATGGCTAAGTGACTAAATACTAGTTTGTGAGTTTAGCAATGTGAATGCTTTTGTTTTGGCACAGTACATAGTTTCAGTATTGGAGTATCACAGGATTCATTATTTTAAGATTGAGGTTAATATTTCTGTTTATGGTCAAATGGGTGAGTGAAAGTGTAAGTGTGAACCACCAGGTGGTATTCGTGTAGTTAGTTGATGGGGTGTATCAGGGAGATAAGATGTTTTCTAATGGTAGTTTTGAAGGTGATGAATGTGTCTGCAGTTCTAGAGTTCTCAGGTAGGGTGTTCCAGATTTTAGGGCCTTTGACATACATTGAATTTTTGTAAAGGTTTAGTCGGACACGGGGAATGTCGTAGAGATGTTTGTGTCTGGTGTTATGCCTGTGGGTTCTGTCACAACTGTCAAGAAAGCATTTTAGGTCAAAGTTGATATTGGAGTTTAAAGTCCTGTAGATGTAGATTGCACAGTAATAAGTGTGGATGTACTGAACAGGGAGTAAGTTTAGATCTATGAAGAGTGGGGGGGGGGGGGGTTGCCAGGGATGGGATTTAGTGATTATTCTTACTGCAACTTTCTGTTGGGTTATTATTGGCTTTAGGTGTGTTGCTGCAGTTGATCCCCAAGCACAAATAGCATAGGTGAGGTATGGATAAATAAGTGAGTGGTATAGTGTGAGAAGGGCATTTTGCGGCCCGTAGTATCGTATCTTGGAGAGGATCCCAACCGTTTTGGATACTTTTTTGGTTATGTGTTGGATATGGGTGCTGAAATTCAGGTTGTTGTCAAGGTATAGGCCTAGGAATTTGCCCTCATTATGTCTGGTAATTAGAGTGTTGTCGATCTTAATGTTAATTTGTGCATCTCCTGCTTTGCTACCAAACATAATATAGTAGGTTTTGTCAGTGTTAAGCGTAAGTTTATTGGCTGTCATCCAAGTCGATATTTTGATCAGCTCCTCGTTAACAATGGTGTTGAGGGTGGCACGATTAGGGCGAGAGATGACATAAGTCGTGTCGTCAGCAAAGAGAATGGGTTTCAGGTGTTGGGATACGTTTGGAAGATCATTGATGTATATGAGGAAGAGCAGGGGACCAAGGACACTTCCCTGGGGAGCTCCAGTATCAAGTGGCTGTGTTGTTGATGCTGTGTCTTTAATGGTGACATACTGATACCTATTAGTAAGGTAAGATTTGAAATAAGCAAGCGCATGGCCTCTTATACCGTAATGGTCAAGTTTGTGGAGTAGGATGCCGTGGTCTACTGTGTCAAAAGCTTTTCTTAGGTCAATAAAAATTCCTAGTGGATATTCCTTATTTTCCAATGCTGTGTAAAGCAGATCTAGCATTTTTATGATTGCATCATTAGTGCTTTTATTTTTCCTGAATCCAAATTGGCAGGGGTCGAGTATGTTTTGTGCCGTTATAAATGAATATAGTCTCCTGTGCACGAGTTTCTCAAAGATTTTGGATAGCAATGGTAAGTTTGATATTGGCCTATAGTTAAGTCTGTAGGGTCACCACCTTTATGTATTGGTGTAACCCTTGTCATCTTGAGTAGTTTCGGGAAGGTGCTAGTTTCTAGTGACTTGTTAAAGAGTAATGAAATAGCATGCGAAAGGACATGGGCCGCTCGCTTGTACAGTAATGGTGGGACATGAGACAGATTCCCTGAGTTATTTTTAAGTGACTTTATAATCTCGGTGACTTCCGTGGGCTCAGTTGGTGCAAGATAGAAGGAATTTGGGAAATTCCCATCTAGGTAGTCCCCGGCATGGGCATTGGTATGTGGGATTTTATTGGCAAGATTAGACCCTATGGTTGAGAAGAAGTCGTTTATCTTGTTAGCTGTGTCAGTGGGATGTAGTGGTGTTTCATTAGGTTTAGTTAGGACAATATTCTTGATTTTTTTTAGTTTGTGGGTCCCTAGAATCTGAGTGTTTTCCAGGTCTTTTTTATATCTCCTCTAGTGTCTGTGAATCTACTGGAGTAGTATAGTTGTTTGGCTTTCTTTATTACTTTGGTGAGAACTGATGAATAGTGTTTAAGAATATCTTTGTGTATTAAGTCCTGTCTATATTGCTTTTCATATTGGTGTTTCTTGTCAATGGATTTCAGAATGGTGCTGGTTAGCCATGGGCAACCAAGCCGTTTGTTTGTGATTTGTTTTGTTTTTATAGGACAATGTTTGTTGCATAGTCTAAGTAATTTGTTGAGAAAAATGTATGTCCAGTCATCAATACCATTGGCCTTGGAGAATTCTGTAGGCCAGTCAACAGTCTCTAGGTCAGCTGTGAACTTCCTTACTGAGGCCTCATCATGGAGTCTAAATGAGACTTTGTTGTATTCAAGTGGTGGTTTACTAATGTTTGTCAGGAGGAAGGTAGGGTAGTGATCTGTAGTGCTATCTGTGATTCTCTCTGATTTGAGGGGGGGCTAGTATATTGGTCCATATGTGGTCTATTATGGTTGCACTTGTCTCAGTGAGCCTGGTTGGTTTAGTTATTGTTGGTATGAGAAGTGTGTTGTTCATATTGTTGATGAAATCAGTTACAGGCTGTTGAAGTCTCCAGCTAAGGTGGTGCTTATTCATTTGTCTGTTTGTTATTAGTGACTTTAATTTCTCACTGAAATTTGGGATGTTTGTGTGAGGTATCCGGTAAATGGCACCGATTGTTATAGGTGTCTTAAGGTTTTTTATAGTAAAATTAGCAAAAATGTATTCCCCATATTCATCACTAAAGCAAGTGGTGCTAATAGAAGATAATTGGTTAGAATAATAGATTGCAATACCACCCCCAACTTGGTTTGGTCTGCAGTTGTGAATTGCAGTGTATCCTGGTAGAGGGTAGATATCTATTGTGTCCTGCTTAAGCCAGGTCTCAGTAAGGATAATGCAGGAGAAGGGTGTCTTTAGTGATTCAAGGAGTGCCAGGAGGTCATCATAGTGTTTACTTAAGCATCTGATGTTGTAGTTAAGTACTGATAGACTTTTAGCATTGTTTAGGATAGCGGTGGCTTGTGATGCTGTGTAATAAAGGCAGTTACTTTCCAATAGGTTTTGATTGGGTGTCAGATTATGGAGGTCTAGATCAGGGTCAACGTGATCAATCATCTTCTAGGTTTAAATTATGGTTATTTATATCCTGAGTTGTGTGTTGAGTTCTAGTATTGATATCTGTAGTGGTGGGAAGTTTGGACAAGTATGTAGCTAGAGTATTTTGGTCATATAGAGTATAGTCACTACTACACATAATAAGGTTGATGTTGTCTATGTGTTGTGCTGGAATGAACTAAAGTACAACTAGGTATAAACTAGTAATATAAAAATGCAAATTAAAAATAGAACAAGACTCTCACTTGTAATTGCACTAAGGTCTAATATAATGACTTTTGTGGAGTCTATGTTTTGAGCTAGAATGAGCTATAGTACAACTAGGTTTAATCTAATAATATAAAAATACAAATTAAAAATAGCATGATCCATGAGACTGTTAGCCTTGCTAACCTTCCTCCATGACTCCAACTGCCCTGGCCATTCCCAAGACTACTACTTACCACGCTTCCACTCTTCCTCTCCTTTTCTTCCGTTCTTTCTTAAATCATTCCTCCCTAATTCCTTTCATTCATTTTATACCTCCCTCCTTTTCACCTCTCACACCATTTTTCATATTCCCTTCCTATCACCCTCCACACCTCACTTACACACTTCCTCCTTTTCTTCACCCTCCACCCCTCTCCTTTCTTTCCATCCCTCCCTCTCCCGTTCTCCATATCTAGTTTCCACACTCCTGCCCTACCATCTTTCCTTTCCCACTCCCTCTCTCATTTACCCTCTAATATATTTCCCTCTCTCTATCACTCTCCCTCCCTCCCTTCTCGATCTCCCTCTCCCTCCCTCCTTGTCTCCGTGCCCTGGAGGTTCGCATCACTCGATACGCAGGAAATTTGGCGATCAAAGGCAACGACCCAGGCGGAGGCCTGACGAAGTGTGCACCCGCGGGTGTGTGTGTACTGACCTAGTTATACTCACCTAGTTGAGGTTGCGGGGGTCGAGTCCGAGCTCCTGGCCCCGCCTCTTCACTGATCGCTACTAGGTCACTCTCCCTGAGCCGTGAGCTTTATCATACCTCTGCTTAAAGCTATGTATGGATCCTGCCTCCACTACATCGCTTCCCAAACTATTCCACTTACTGACTACTCTGTGGCTGAAGAAATACTTCCTAACATCCCTGTGATTCATCTGTGTCTTCAGCTTCCAACTGTGTCCCCTTGTTACTGTGTCCAATCTCTGGAACATCCTGTCTTTGTCCACCTTGTCAATTCCTCTCAGTATTTTGTATGTCGTTATCATGTCCCCCCTATCTCTCCTGTCCTCCAGTGTCGTCAGGTTGATTTCCCTTAACCTCTCCTCGTAGGACATACCTCTTAGCTCTGGGACTAGTCTTGTTGCAAACCTTTGCACTTTCTCTAGTTTCTTTACGTGCTTGGCTAGGTGTGGGTTCCAAACTGGTGCCGCATACTCCAATATGGGCCTAACGTATACGGTGTACAGGGTCCTGAACGATTCCTTATTAAGATGTCGGAATGCTGTTCTGAGGTTTGCTAGGCGCCCATATGCTGCAGCAGTTATTTGGTTGATGTGCGCTTCAGGAGATGTGCCTGGTGTTATACTCACCCCAAGATCTTTTTCCTTGAGTGAGGTTTGTAGTCTCTGACCCCCTAGACTGTACTCCGTCTGCGGCCTTCTTTGCCCTTCCCCAATCTTCATGACTTTGCACTTGGTGGGATTGAACTCCAGGAGCCAATTGCTGGACCAGGTCTGCAGCCTGTCCAGATCCCTTTGTAGTTCTGCCTGGTCTTCGATCGAGTGTATTCTTCTCATCAACTTCACGTCATCTGCAAACAGGGACAACTCAGAGTCAATTCCTTCCGTCATGTCGTTCACAAATACCAGAAACAGCACTGGTCCTAGGACTGACCCCTGCGGGACCCCGCTGGTCACAGGTGCCCACTCTGACACCTCGCCACGTACCATGACTCGCTGCTGTCTTCCTGACAAGTATTCCCTGATCCATTGTAGTGCCTTCCCTGTTATCCCTGCTTGGTCCTCCAGTTTTTGCACCAATCTCTTGTGTGGAACTGTGTCAAACGCCTTCTTGCAGTCCAAGAAAATGCAATCCACCCACCCCTCTCTCTCTTGTCTTACTGCTGTCACCATGTCATAGAACTCCAGTAGGTTTGTGACACAGGATTTCCCGTCCCTGAAACCATGCTGGCTGCTGTTGATGAGATCACTCCTTTCTAGGTGTTCCACCACTCTTCTCCTGATAATCTTCTCCATGATTTTGCATACTATACATGTCAGTGACACTGGTCTGTAGTTTAATGCTTCATGTCTGTCTCCCTTTTTAAAGATTGGGACTACATTTGCTGTCTTCCATGCCTCAGGCAATCTCCCTGTTTCGATAGATGTATTGAATATTGTTGTTAGGGGTACACATAGCGCCTCTGCTCCCTCTCTCAATACCCATGGGGAGATGTTATCTGGCCCCATTGCCTTTGAGGTATCTAGCTCACTCAGAAGCCTCTTCACTTCTTCCTCGGTTGTGTGCACTGTGTCCAGCACTTGGTGGTGTGCCCCACCTCTCCGTCTTTCTGGAGTCCCTTCTGTCTCCTCTGTGAACACTTCTTTGAATCTCTTGTTGAGTTCTTCACATACTTCACGGTCATTTCCTGTTGTCTCTCCTCCTTCCTTCCTTAGCCTGATTACCTGGTCCTTGACTGTTGTTTTCCTCCTGATGTGGCTGTACAACAGTTTCGGGTCAGATTTGGCTTTCGCTGCTATGTCATTTTCATATTGTCTTTGGGCCTCCCTTCTTATCTGTGCATATTCGTTTCTGGCTCTACGACTGTTCTCCTTATTCTCCTGGGTCCTTTGCCTTCTATATTTCTTCCATTCCCTAGCACACTTGGTTTTTGCCTCCCTGCACCTTTGGGTAAACCATGGGCTCATCCTGGCTTTTTCATTACTCCTGTTACCCTTGGGTACAAACCTCTCCTCAGCCTCCTTTCATTTTGTTGCTACATATTCCATCATCTCATTAACTGGCTTCCCTGCCAGTTCTCTGTCCCACTGAACCCCGTTCAGGTAGTTCCTCATTCCTGTGTAGTCCCCTTTCTTGTAGTTTGGCTTCATTCGTCCTGGCCTTCCTGCTTCTCCCTCCACTTGTAGCTCTACTGTGTATTCGAAGCTTAAAACCACATGGTCACTGGCCCCAAGGGGTCTTTCATATGTGATGTCCTCGATATCTGCACTACTGAAGGTGAATACTAAGTCCAGCCTTGCTGGTTCATCCTCTCCTCTCTCTCTTGTAGTGTCCCTTACGTGTTGGTACATGAAGTTCTCCAGTACCACCTCCATCATCTTAGCCCTCCATGTATCTTGGCCCCCATGTGGGTCCAAGTTCTCCCAATCGATCTCCTTGTGGTTAAAGTCACCCATGATCAGGAGCTTTGCCCTGCATGCATGAGCTCTTCTGGCCACTCTAGCCAGTGTGTCAACCATCGCTCTATTGCTCTCGTCGTACTCTTGCCTTGGCCTCCTGCTGTTCTGTGGTGGGTTATACATCACTGCTATTACCACCTTGGGACCTCCAGAGTGAAGTGTTCCCACTATGTAATCACTTTCTTCTCCGCTATCTCCTCTCTCCAGCTCATCAAAATTCCAGCGATTTTTGATCAGCAACGCCACTCCTCCACCCCCCCTGTTCCCTCTGTCTTTCCTCAGGATTTGGTATCCCGTTGGAAAGATGGCATCTGTTATCATACCTGTAAGCTTGGTTTCTGTGAGAGCTATGATGCCCGGTGATGCTTCTTTGACTCTTTCGTGCCACTCCTCCCACTTATTTGTTATTCCATCAGCGTTTGTGTACCATACCTTCAGTTTCCTTTCCAACACTGTGGTTTGGGGGGCCTGTGAGGGTGGGAGACCTGGTGGCATACTGTGGGATTCTATAGCTCGGTGTTGGGTGGAGGCTGTGGGTATGGATTGTAGTGTGTGTTGGGATGGTGTGATAGGTTGTATGGTTCTGAGAGTAGTTGTGTGTGTGCTTGCCCTTGCTGTTCTGTCCTGCTCTGACTGACCCCTGCTGGTTCCCTCCTTGTCTCTTTTCCTAGCTCCTTTCGCTTTTTTGTCCTCTCCCTCAGCTGTTGTCGTTCTGATTTTGTTCTGTCTCTGTCTAGGAACACCCTCTTGTACTCTTCCGAGTATTTCAATCATGGTTTCTCTTGGAGGATCCTGTTCCGCTCTGTTTCCGTCCTGAGAATCAGCTTGATTGGTCGGTTTCTCCCCTTCGAGTACCCCCCTATTCTCTGAAAATTTACAATCTCGTCCATCTCTTCACCTATTTCCGTGATGATTTTCTCAATCTCCTTTCTTTCTTCCTGCTTCCTTTCAGTGTGTGTCCTTTCCTCTCTCTCCTGAAGCCCATGGATAAACACTGATTTTGCCCTTTCTTCCTCCCATTGCCTCACCCTCTGTGACTCTGGATCCTGCCTGTATGTGGTCAGTTTCTCCCTTGATTTTTCCAGTGGCTCTTGATAGCCTTGTTGTGCCTCAGCATTCGACCTATCACCCTCTCCATCTGCAACCAGCTGATCTTCCCTTTCACTCCTTGGTCCTCCTTGGCAGATTGATGTGACCTTAGCATAATTCATAATTCCTTCCTTCCTGTGTGTGTGTGTGTGTGTGTGTGTGTGTGTGTGTGTGTGTGTGTGTGTGTGTGTGTGTGTGTGTGTGTGTGTGTGTGTGTATGTGTGTGCGCGCGTGCTCGCGCGAATAGCAATTATTAACACTACTCCATTTCCTATTAAGATTATATTTTTCATTCCGAGTTACTTTCTCAATTTAGCAAATACTGGAGAATATTGGTTAAGTTACTAAATATTAAACTATTTAGTTGTTCACAATGTAGGACCAAAGACAGTATTATCTCTTACCGAGTATTACGCAGTAATATAATAATATTTAACCTATTATTCATTCTTTAATTAAAAGTTCCCAAAAATATATTACGGGGCTTCATTTTTCGTTTAGTTTATTTCCTGGTTAAAGTAACCTGGAAATTCTTTATAATTTATCTGATAAAATAAACATCACGGTGTTAGGAAGTGACAGTGACAGAGGAGTAACTTTGTGTTGGAATGCTGTTGTTGAGTGTCGGTACTCTGACACTTGTTGTTGAGTCTCGGTACTCTGACACTTGTTGTTGAGTGTCGGTACTCTGATACTCGTTGTTGATTGTCGGTACTCTGATACTCGTTGTTGAGTGTCGGTACTCTGACACTTGTTGTTGAGTGTCGGTACTCTGACACTTGTTGTTGAGTGTCGGTACTCTGATACTCGTTGTTGATTGTCGGTACTCTGATACTCGTTGTTGAGTGTCGGTACTCTGATACTCGTTGTTGAGTGTCGGTACTCTGATACTCGTTGTTGAGTGTCGGTACTCTGATACTCGTTGTTGAGTGTCGGTACTCTGACACTTGTTGTTGAGTGTCGGTACTCTGATACTCGTTGTTGAGTGTCGGTACTCTGATACTCGTTGTTGAGTGTCGGTACTCTGACACTTGTTGTTGAGTGTCGGTACTCTGACACTTGTTGTTGAGTGCCGGTACTCTGACACTTGTTGTTGAGTGCCGGTACTCTGATACTTGTTGTTGAGTGTCGGTACTCTGATACTCGTTGTTGAGTGTCGGTACTCTGATACTCGTTGTTGAGTGTCGGTACTCTGACACTTGTTGTTGAGTGTCGGTACTCTGATACTCGTTGTTGAGTGTCGGTACTCTGACACTTGTTGTTGAGTGTCGGTACTCTGACACTTGTTGTTGAGTGCCGGTACTCTGACACTTGTTGTTGAGTGTCGGTACTCTGACACTTGTTGTTGAGTGTCGGTACTCTGACACTTGTTGTTGAGTGCCGGTACTCTGACACTTGTTGTTGAGTGCCGGTACTCTGACACTTGTTGTTGAGTGTCGGTACTCTGACACTTGTTGTTGAGTGTCGGTACTCTGACACTTGTTGTTGAGTGTCGGTACTCTGACACTTGTTGTTGAGTGTCGGTACTCTGACACTTGTTGTTGAGTGTCGGTACTCTGACACTTGTTGAGTGTCGGTACTCTGACACTTGTTGTGTCGGTACTCTGATGTTGTTGAGTGTCGGTACTCTGACACTTGTTGTTGAGTGTCGGTACTCTGATACTTGTTGTTGAGTGTCGGTACTCTGATACTTGTTGTTGAGTGTCGGTACTCTGATACTTGTTGTTGAGTGTCGGTACTCTGACACTTGTTGTTGAGTGTCGGTACTCTGACACTTGTTGTTGAGTGTCGGTACTCTGACACTTGTTGTTGAGTGCCGGTACTCTGATACTCGTTGTTGAGTGCCGGTACTCTGATACTCGTTGTTGAGTGTCGGTACTCTGACACTTGTTGTTGAGTGCCGGTACTCTGATACTCGTTGTTGAGTGCCGGTACTCTGATACTCGTTGTTGAGTGTCGGTACTCTGATACTCGTTGTTGAGTGTCGGTACTCTGATACTCGTTGTTGAGTGTCGGTACTCTGATACTCGTTGTTGAGTGTCGGTACTCTGATACTCGTTGTTGAGTGCCGGTACTCTGATACTCGTTGTTGAGTGCCGGTACTCTGATACTCGTTGTTGAGTGCCGGTACTCTGATACTCGTTGTTGAGTGTCGGTACTCTGATACTCGTTGTTGAGTGTCGGTACCCTGATACTCGTTGTTGAGTGTCGGTACCCTGATACTCGTTGTTGAGTGTCGGTACCCTGATACTCGTTGTTGAGTGTCGGTACCCTGATACTCGTTGTTGAGTGTCGGTACCCTGATACTCGTTGTTGAGTGTCGGTACCCTGATACTCGTTGTTGAGTGTCGGTACCCTGATACTCGTTGTTGAGTGCCGGTACTCTGATACTCGTTGTTGAATGCCGGTACTCTGATACTCGTTGTTGAATGCCGGTACTCTGATACTCGTTGTTGAGTGCCGGTACTCTGATACTCGTTGTTGAGTGTCGGTACTCTGATACTCGTTGTTGAGTGCCGGTACTCTGATACTCGTTGTTGAGTGCCGGTACTCTGATACTCGTTGTTGAATGCCGGTACTCTGATACTCGTTGTTGAGTGTCGGTACTCTGATACTCGTTGTTGAGTGTCGGTACTCTGATACTCGTTGTTGAGTGTCGGTACTCTGATACTCGTTGTTGAGTGTCGGTACTCTGATACTCGTTGTTGAGTGTCGGTACTCTGACACTCGTTGTTGAGTGTCGGTACTCTGATACTCGTTGTTGAGTGTCGGTACTCTGATACTCGTTGTTGAGTGTCGGTACTCTGATACTCGTTGTTGAGTGTCGGTACTCTGATACTCGTTGTTGAGTGTCGGTACTCTGATACTCGTTGAGTGTCGGTACTCTGATACTCGTTGTTGAGTGTCGGTACTCTGATACTCGTTGTTGAGTGTCGGTACTCTGATACTCGTTGTTGAGTGTCGGTACTCTGATACTCGTTGTTGAGTGCCGGTACTCTGATACTCGTTGTTGAGTGCCGGTACTCTGATACTCGTTGTTGAGTGTCGGTACTCTGATACTCGTTGTTGAGTGTCGGTACTCTGATACTCGTTGTTGAGTGTCGGTACTCTGATACTCGTTGTTGAGTGTCGGTACTCTGATACTCGTTGTTGAGTGCCGGTACTCTGATACTCGTTGTTGAGTGTCGGTACTCTGATACTCGTTGTTGAGTGTCGGTACTCTGATACTCGTTGTTGAGTGTCGGTACTCTGATACTCGTTGTTGAGTGCCGGTACTCTGATACTCGTTGTTGAGTGTCGGTACTCTGATACTCGTTGTTGAGTGTCGGTACTCTGATACTCGTTGTTGAGTGTCGGTACTCTGATACTCGTTGTTGAGTGCCGGTACTCTGATACTCGTTGTTGAGTGTCGGTACTCTGATACTCGTTGTTGAGTGTCGGTACTCTGATACTCGTTGAGTGTCGGTACTCTGATACTCGTTGTTGAGTGTCGGTACTCTGATACTCGTTGTTGAGTGTCGGTACTCTGATACTCGTTGTTGAGTGTCGGTACTCTGATACTCGTTGTTGAGTGCCGGTACTCTGATACTCGTTGTTGAGTGCCGGTACTCTGATACTCGTCGTCCTCCTCCTCCTGAATATCAGGCAACCGAGATAAACCGACCTAGTTAAGGAGGAGGAGCCGTAACTGAGAGTTTAAGAGGATGGAAGTGAGAGAGATGAGTGCAATAAAGAGGAAAGAAAGTGAAGGAGAGAGGAAAGCGAGAGAAAAGGGAAAAAAAGATAAAAAAAAAAAGGGAGGAAGGAGATTGAAGGAAAGAGGGAGAAGAAAGTTAGGACCGAAACGTTGTTATTTGTATATTGTTTTAATAACTGTATTTTGCCTTTGTATTATTTAAAGGTACGAAACAGAGATACAAAATTATAACTTCCAACAAACCTCTTTCATTATCACCACAACCAGTCTCGTCATCCTCTCCCCCCCTCACTATCATCATCATCACCACCACCATCACCACTTTCACCCCTCCGCCACCAGCACCAGCATCACTACCTTCGTTCATCTCACTCTACACTTCCTCACTCACCACCAAGTGAAAATCGATGCATGATTGAGCCTTGTGATGGCACGATTCAGACAACAACGTTGATATTCCGTCTCTCAGAGCTGAGACCGAGCAGGAGCGACGCGGTAAGAAATATTCCTTGCCAGACGAGGGGAATAAAATGTGAAATAAAAAAAAATAATAGCACAGGATCTATTACTACGACGTTTTACCAAAGTATTAGTGAAACGCTGTAATAAAATGATTCCCTATTATAAGTGTTTATTTTCTGAATTTCTACTTGTCGGCTTTGCCATCGTCTGTCATGGAATTAGAGGCTGCGTCTTATAGTACTGTAACTGTTGTAAACTATTATTTTCACACGTGTCTATAAGCAAAATTCCTTCACACAAGAACAAACAACACACACACACACACACACACACACACACACACACGACAGGCCTAGTGTTTAATCGACATGTGCCTAGGACAAAATGGTAACTAACACACACACGCACAAAACAAACCAAGTGTCTTTTGACAAGTGCATTTGATAACTGGTAACTAACGCACCATAACAATTGTTAGGAAGACTGAATCAGATGGAAATAGGATCAGAGTAAAGCTACTTCAACCAGGGTGATACTCGGGCCATCACGAAGAACAGGTACATAGAATATGATGCTCCTGGTGGCAGCAGTGAGGAACTTCTTGAACCACTTGAGAGGGAGATTACTGTACACTAATGTTTGAAATGGGGAAAGGAAAAGACGACGACAATGCAGAAAAAAAATACACAAGAGCCTGTGAGAAGTTCAACAAACAGCTCCTGGAGATCAGGCAGCATTAAACTTGGAAGTGAGAGGACAAAACAGACTGTGATTAGGAATACTGATCTAGTATTGAACACCTTCTAGAGTTTAATACAACTACATCACTGGAAAGAAACAATCTCCACTTTGGTACTTAAAGAATCTGAAGCCCTCGGAAAATTTCTGATATATAACAAGCTAATGGAGACGCGAGTGCTACTAGACGAGTGAAAATTGTCAATATCTGACAACTATACAGAGATGGAGAGAAACGGGAACCACTGACAAACAGGCTGGTGCCCCAAATATTGATATCTAGTGAGGTGATAAAAAACATAAGACAGCCCTGCTAACCCAAACACTGCCTCCGCTGCCAGACAGCCACTTAACCCAAGCTCCGAGAAAACAAGCCTTCTCCATTGCTACACAGTATCTACTTCAGTGATATAGAACTCAACTTGTCTACCCAGCAGGACGCCGGTGTATCATCAACCCCCCTCACCGCCGCCACCCAGGGAACAACAACAACAACAACAAACATGGCTGACTCCCCCTCCAACTCCACTCCCTTCAAAGGATTCATCCATGATAACTCAGGTATGATTATTCCTGACAATATCAAGGACTACATCGTTGCTCTAGAAAATGAAATCAAAGATATCAAAGCAACACTCGAGCGACGAGAATCCAAGATAACCAACCTCGAGAATAAGATCCAAAACCTTGAAGAGAAGATTACATCGGGAAGTGTTGACACAGAAAATACTCTAAAAGCAGCTATAGCCAGTCACACTGAGCAAAAAAACAACAATAAATATGAAGGTTGAAGAAGCAATCAAGGACTGGAATCAGAACATGCACACTAGACTGAATGAATACCTTGATTTCCAAGACAACAAAACTGAACAAGATAAGTTGTCTGATGCAGTTATAATAAACAGTCCACACATTCCTAGTGACATAACACAAGCACAGTGCAAAGAAACTGCTATCAGGATAATACAGAACCGGTGGTCTGGTGGCTAAAGCTCCCGCTTCACACACGGAGGGCCCGGGTTCGATTCCCGGCGGGTGGAAATTCCGACACGTTTCCTTACACCTATTGTCCTGTTCACCTAGCAGCAAATAGGTACCTGGGTGTTAGTCGACTGGTGTGGGTCGCATCCTGGGGGACAAGATTAAGGACCCCAATGGAAATAAGTTAGACAGTCCTCGATGACGCACTGACTTTCTTGGGTTATCCTGGGTGGCTAACCCTCCGGGGTTAAAAATCCGAACGAAATCTTATCTTATCTTATCTTACAAGTCATCGTGCAAAACAATGAAATCAAAGAAACACGTTTGCTAGGAAAACCAGGAAGTAAACACAGTATAATGATCCGACTTCATTCATACGATAAAAGAAAGGACCTAATTAAATCAGCAATTACAATGAAAAATGGAGTGTACATAAATGAGTGTCTAACAAAAAAACGTCAAAACCTTCTGTTCAGGCTGAGAAAACTTAAACAGGAAAACAAAATACATCAGTGTTTCATGCGAGATGGGAAAATACTAGTAAGGAAAACATCAACAGGACAACAATATACTATCTCAAATGAACACGATTTCTCTACCTTCCTTAGAAAAGCTGACATTTCTGTAACATTAGATAAGTGCCCTTAATACATATATACGTGTGGTGCATATAGTGTATGTTACTATTATATTGTACATTATTATTTTTATTATTTTTCATCACTAGCTAATGCCAACTACCTCCAATACTCTATACTTCTTTCTTACTGCTATTAATTGCTCATAATTTTAAATTACAAGTCAAATCTTACTCCAAATTAATAATATTCACTATTCTTACCTGTCCATTTAATTTTGTTTATCACTACTTGTTTTTTAGTCACTTTTCATTGTGTATGCAATTAGTGTATATTCCAATTACTTTTTTGCAAGTACCAAAACTATCTTTTGCTAGCTAGTACCAACTACCTCATTTTTTTACTTTTATTGTGCAATAAACTGCTCAATTTATTTAATATTACAAATCAGATCTTACTCCTAAACCAATATTATTTCATAGTGACCATCTGTCCATTTAACTTTGTTTACCATTACTTAATTTTAGTCCCTTATATATTTTCTCCTTTATTTTAGCTTTATATAACTACCCTAGTTTATATATTCACAATTGTTAAAATAATCAAGGTGCTATTCTCAGGTGCTAAAGTAGAATAATTCACAATTTTGCCATTATATTCCAAAGCTCATTTATTTGATTACCACTTTATTGTTCACCACAACTTAGATTAGTCCCTTTTATATTATAATTTTATACTATAATTCTAACTTTAAAGAATTACCTTTATAGTACTACCTACTATCATATTCCCAAGCTCCATTATTTGATCATCACTTTATTTGTATTAGTCCCTTTTATATTGTCCCCTTTATTTTAGCTTAAAAAAAAAAAAAAAAAAAAAAACTACCTTAGCTCATTATTTTACATTTGTTAAATAATTCAGGTGCTATTTTTTAGCTTAAGACTATTTACTTTGTTTTATACTTAATTCTAACTATAGATTCACTACAAATCTTATGATTACAAGCATTGATCCTGATACCAACCTCTTATTTAATGACTTAAATGAATCAAACAGTTACTGTAATTACTACACTGCAGAACAATCAAAGGCACTTCTCAGTGCCAACAACAACATAACTATCTTTAACTACAATATCAGATCTTTAAGCAAGCATTACGATGACCTCATAGCATTACTAAATTCCTTACATGCCAATATGTCCATCATTACACTAACTGAAACCTGGCTAAAGCCTGATAGTACAGATGTCTATGCCATTCCTGGTTACACAGCCATACACAACTGTAGGCCAGACCAACAAGGGGGTGGCACAGCCATATACTACTCAGACCAACTAGAATGTATCACTAATACTTGCACAAGGGATGAACATGGGGAATATATAATAGCCAAATTCAAATCCAAATACCTACAAAAACCTCTCACATTGATAAACATCTACAGAGTTCCACAGTCAAACATTAGCCAATTTAGTCAAAACCTAGGAAGTATGATAACTGATGCACGCATGAACAAAGATCACTTACTACTCTCAGGTGACTTCAATATAAATCTCCTGCAAGACCAGGACCCACACGTTACTGAATTCACAAACACAATGAGTAACTGCATGTTACTACCAACAGTAACAAAACCTACAAGAGTTACAGAGACTAGTGTTTCCCTACTTGACCACATCTGGACCAACACCATATCCCCTTTAAAATCAGGCATAATTACAGATAATACCACAGACCACTACCCTACTTTCCTCATAACAACTCTTGGTAAATTACCCCAAGACACTACTAAAATCACCTTTAGACTTCACAATGAGGCAGCCATTAATAACTTCACAACAGCAGTAGCAAACATTGACTGGCACACTGAGCTAGAAATCTATACAGATATTGACGAATGTATTAATAATTTTCTAAAAAAGACCCAATACCTCTATAACAAGCACTGCCCTAAAAAAACTAAACAGATGACAGCAAAGAGACTGAACAGTCCCTGGCTAACACCCAGCATTCTCAAATCCATAAATACAAAACACCAATATGAAAAACAGTACAGAATGGGTCACATAACCAGAGACCAAACAAAACGTTACTCGTCAATCCTAACCAGCCTGATAAGAAGGGCAAAAAAATTGTATTATGAGAACAGATTATCCAACTTACGAGGTGATACAAAAAAGACCTGGAAAACCCTATCAGAAATTCTGGGAACAAAAAAGATATCACGAAATAGCGAAATAAAATTAGCAAAATCAGATGAACCCCAACTCCCACCAACAGAAACAGCAAACAGACTCAATGATTTCTTCTCCACTATAGGACAAAACCTTGCCAATAAAATCCCAAGCTCAGATACCCCACCAAATGACTACCTCACCGGCAACTACCCGAACACACTGTTCCTAGCTCCGACTAACCCATACGAAGTCTCCCTTATTATCAACACACTAAAAAACAAGGCAGGAGATTTAAATACCTTACCACCCTTTATATACAAAAAAGTGTCACAAGTGCTATCACCAATCATTGCAACACTCTTTAACAAATCCATTGAATCCTCCACCTTCCCTACAGTACTCAAAATAGCAAGGGTCACCCCGATCCACAAAGGAGGAGACCAAACAGAGTTGAATAACTATAGGCCAATATCCAACTTACACCCTCTCTCAAAAATCTTCGAAAAATTAATTCATAAACGAATCTACTCCTACCTTATCTCCCAAAACATACTCAACCCCTGCCAATTTGGATTCAGGCCTAATAAAAATACTAATGATGCTATTATACACATGCTAGAACATATATACACTGCAATAGAGAAAAAAGAAGTCCCACTGGGGATCTTCATTGACTTACGTAAAGCTTTTGATACAGTTGACCATGACTTGCTCCACGTAAAATTGTCACACTATGGTATAAGAGGGCACTCCCTCAACTACCTCAAGTCATACCTCAGCAACAGAAGCCAATATGTGTACGCAAATGGGGCAAGCTCTTCTGCACAACCAATTACAGTTGGTGTCCCACAGGGAAGTGTCCTTGGCCCTCTTCTCTTTCTCCTATACATAAATGACCTACCAAATGCTTCGCAATTACTCAAACCCACACTATTTGCAGATGACACTACATACGTCTTCTCCCACCCGAGCCCAGTCACGCTAGCCAATACTGTAAATACCGAATTACAGAAAATATCTACCTGGATGAGGACTAACAAACTTACACTAAACATTGACAAAACCTACTTCATTCAGTTTGGTAACAGAGCTACAGATGTCCCTCTTAACATAATGATAAACGGATCACCTATCACAAAGCTAACAGAGGGAAAATTCTTAGGAATCCACCTTGATAATAGACTCAAATTTCATACACATATACAACAAATTTCTAAGAAAATTTCCAAGACTGTAGGCATACTATCGAAGATACGGTACTATGCTCCACAGTCAGCCCTCCTGGCCCTATATCATTCTCTTATTTACCCCTATCTCACCTATGGAATTTGTGCATGGGGCTCAACAACAAGTAACCATCTCAGACCACTAATTACCCAACAAAAGGCTGCAGTTAGAATGATAACAAATTCTCACTACAGGCAGCACACTCCACCAATATTCAATACACTCAACCTACTCACCATACAAAACATCCATACTTATTACTGCACCTATTACATACATAGAACACTTAACTCTGATATTAACCCTCCCCTCAAACATCTCCTTGCCAACCTCAACAGAACACATGACCATAACACAAGGCACAGATCACTCTTTGATGTTCCTCGTGTCCATCTCACGCTATGCAAAAACTCAATGCACATAAAAGGCCCTAAAATCTGGAATTCATTACCTGTAAATATAAAAGAAACACTACCTGTTTATAAATTCAAGTATCTTCTCAAAGATCACTTACTCACCCAAAACCAAATAAATACTGAATAACTGAACCTTATAAATTGTATATCTTAAATGTTTCTCACAATTATATCACATAAATGTTAAACCTAAAACCGAATCTAACTTTATTATTTTTTAAATACACTACCTAACAGAATCAAATTGTAAATAAATAAATAAATAAATAATAGAATAGCAGAACATCTGGAAAGAAAATCCTTTGTAACGAAACACCAGCACTGGTTCAGTGAAGATAAATCCTTAGCCCATAAATCTGAGACTTCTGTGATAGGATGAGGGAAGCCAGGCAGGGCAAAGCGTGGCCAGACTATTTTTATAGACTGTCAAAATACCTTTGACACTGTGCCACACAGACTGGTCCATAAAATAAAGAAACATGGAGAGGAAGGGCAAGGTGCTGCATAAAGAAAAGTGTTTTTCAGCTCCTGAAACCTGAAACTCGCACACTCACCAGGTTTAAGCTATAGAAAGTAGAGACTCTCAGACACACTCGATAAGACCAATACCTGAATTTATTCTGTTCCTAATTAATGAAAATGATCTGGCAAGGACACGTGTGCTTTCAAGTTAGTGTATATTGATGACGCTAACAAGAGTTCCAACACAGGCTGAATGAAAGAAAAGTGCAAATATGGAAATAAATAAAAAAAAAATTAAGTGGTTTCTCGTGCTGAATACCAAACAATACAAGGTAATAAAAATGGTAGATAAAAAAAATCATAGAAGGAACATTTTGCAACATGGGACGGAAACCACTTCAGAAACTGCACAAAGTAAGCTGATGTTATGTATTACATCATATCTATCTCCTTTGAGGCGAACAAATAACATAACTGTAGCACCACATCGAAAAAAAGGCGAAAGTATTCCCTTACAGATTTTCGAGTATAAAGTGCAGCTAGGATTTTCTCGTTTCATCAGACCCATAACAGCCAACACACCCGAGGAACAAGGAAAGACTCGAGTATTTTAGGTAATGAACCTTTATTGAGCAAGAGAAGAATCGAGAGAGAGAGATGTAATTCACTTATAAAATGAGATTTAACAACGTGCTCCAGCTACGGGTCATCATGACTAAGACCAGCTTCATGAAACACTTGTCCTGTGTCCTAACGAACTTGACCCAACTGTACGAGGGTAATTGGAAGGAATCAGAGTGCTAAACTCGGCCATATGGAGTAAATCAGTGTCCTTTTAAGCTATGTAAAGGTAATCTTTGTGCCAATAAGGGCAATACGGAGGGGATTTAAATAGTCATTTGAGCTATGTGAAGAATTCTCAATATCCACTCTAGCCATACGGATTTAAATTCAACTTCGTTTTAAACGTACTGAAAAAGTGAAATGAAGCAGAGAAAGAGGCGTCACCATGAGCTGATAACATCACCTGCCCAAACATGTACACATGTGTGTGTGTGTGTGTGTGTGTGTGTGTGTGTGTGTGTGTGTGTGTG
>NC_091305.1:17372914-17377914 GCF_038502225.1 Cherax quadricarinatus | reverse complement strand
CCAACAAAGAACACTGATCTGTGCGTTAGTGTGAACAAAGTGTCTCACAAAACACGATAAACACTTACAGAGAAGCGTGATCAGCTTCTTTAGTGATAAGATTGTGAACAATAAAGACAAACCTTGTGGAACATAGTGTACCAGTGTGCGTATTCCTAGACTATGGAAGACGTGGACATCCAAGGACACTTCAGCATCTATCAAGTCACCGATACCTGTCGAGGGTGTAAAGAACACCATAGCTCACGCAAGAGCAAGGTAGGTTACGAATTTCTTGTAGTACAGGGTACTGCACAGTTCTTGTGTCACAAGGAGTTTGTAATCAACCCATAGTCGGCAGTGAGGTGCGGACTTTTGAGTCCACACATGTAAGTTTCGTCAGCAATCAGTGAATGAAATATGTTGACGTAACACCCCCTAGGGGTAAATTATTAACATAATATACTCTATTACAGCCCGTTGTGAAGTGGATACGACAGCTTCTCAAGATCTCGCCTGCAGGGGCGGCTGTGTGGGCGATAGCTGTCTTATCCAGCTAAGTACCCCCTATATTTAATCTTTAACCTTAGCTGGTAAACCATTTTTCAACACTGGGAGCATAAGAGGACTATGAATTAGGCTCCACCGAGACGAGAGCAACGATGATTGCATGGAACACAGAGGACATAAATATCAAGTACCAAGCAAGTCCATCACCAGCTCCTCCTCTCTTAGACTCGTCGAAGCATGAAACTGCTTTTGCCAGGAGAAGTGAGCCAAGCACATTACTGGAGCCTGGCACTTAGTGGTCTCACTTGCACTGTCTACAATGACCCTCTGGCACTGCCCAAGGAGGGCACTGTAAGGAGCACCACCGCTTGTTGTGAGAAATACCGTCAGACACTATAAAAAAAACACAGCCAGGCATTATAAAAACACCGCCAGACACTACAAAAACACCACCGGACACTACAAAAACACCACCGGACACTACAAAAACACCACCGGACACTACAAAAACACCACCGGACACTACAAAAAACACCGCCGGACACTTTAAAGAAAATCACCGTAGCTCCATGTTACCTTTGTGACTAATACTCGCTCGTGGCATTTATCTCAATCCCAGATGAACATATAGATTTATTTGGATTATTAATTCCGGATGGTTAGTAACCCAGGGTTAGTAACCCTGCTTGATAATAAGTGAACATAGCCAACAGATGTACTAGGGGAAACCATATCCAACGTTTCTACTTGTGCTGGGATTGAACCCCAGTCCTTCAGCTGTGAGCCCAAGGCGCTATTACTTGAACCACGACTGTGGCTGCATCACACAGCATTCACGGTACATCAGCCATACTTTACCACTCATATCATCCCACACTCACCACACTACAACCACTATACCCCACAGTATCCCACTGCACACCACACATACCAGAGCACACCACAATAACTAAACCAGACACAGGGCACACCACACCACCACACTGTTAGCTGAGAACAACAGATCCCTCTGGGCCGCTCAACGACATGAATAACCGAGTCTCATTTGGCAAGGGAGTAACATTTTACCTCATTTGGTAGTGTCGTGCTCGTAGTTCATGCTTAAGGGCAGACTGGGGGGGGGGTGAGGAGTGGCTGGGGTAGTGAGGAGTGTCCGGGGTAGTGAGGCGTGGCTGGGGTAGTGAGGAGTGGCTGGGGTAGTGAGGAGTGGCTGGGGTAGTGAGGAGTGGCTGGGGTAGTGAGGAGTGTCCGGGGTAGTGAGGCGTGGCTGGGGTAGTGAGGAGTGGCTGGGGTAGTGAGGAGTGGCTGGGGTAGTGAGGAGTGGCTGGGGTAGTGAACAGAAACTAGGATAGTGAAGAGAGAAGATAAGGCAGAAACTGGAAAATGATATTCGTTTCAGAGAAGAAAAGGTAGATGACGATTAGGATTTAGAGAAGAAGAATAAAGATGGGTCGGGGAATGAGATGGTAAAGCAAATATTATGGAAGGAAAGAATGGGAGGACAGGTGACGTTTGAACAAACGAGGAGAGAATAAAGAAAAAGTCGAAGATACAGGAACGACTGAGTGAAAAAAAACAGGAAAATGGATTTAAGACCAGAGAGTGCAAGTCAGATTAACGAAAGAGAGAAGAGGTGAGAATATGAGAGTTACTGGGAAAGTAGCAGCAGCAACAGCGATTTAACCATGTTTAAATTATCAAATGTCTCTGCTGGAAGAATATTTTAGAAAGAGTCGTAACAGACAAACAGGCAGGTAAACAGACAAGCAAACAGATATAATGTCCACTGAGATTTAAGTTTTTCATCTGTAATTTTTTATTAATATTAATAATCATTAAATCAGTGGCAACCATCCACTTGAAAAGAATTATTGTGTATATTGTTTGTGTTGTGACAAGTGTAACAAACACCGATCAACGACGAGATAAATCCCATATGAATCTACTACTCCGTGTTTTATTTTCCTCCAATGTAGAATTTAACCATACATTGCTATGCAGATGGTGGATGCTGCAACTGAGAGGATTCAGCATCTTGGTCCTAATTTCTACGGGTCATGGACCTCACCCATTGGTTGTCGCAAGGGGGCTAATGAGGGTGATACTTGATCTTCCTGGCAGGGAGAGATTTGGAAGGTATCACCGTATATATAAAGCTGGGGATAATGCTGACCTGGGCAATTCAGGAAGAAAGATAGGAAGTAGCCGCTAGATAGGAAGCAGTTAATCGGCAGTCAGCTTTGACTCAGTCAGCGGGAACAAGTCAGCGGGAACAAGTCAGCAAGGAAATTCAGTAAAAAAAATAGAGACCGGACTACTGATGAAGGCAGTTCACTGTTGAAGAATGAGACATTTAGGCATCACATGGTAATCTTTATTGAAAAAACGTCTCGGCACACACTGGCTTCATCAGTCTAATACAAGGAAGACGGTGCAAGGAGAGGAGGACTTTGAGGTAATTAGTCCCTTAGCCAGGAATCGATATGTTCAGTCCACGAGTATTGAAGAAAGTACAGCATATGCTCGGAGAAGTGGCTTATATACTGTAGTCAGGTGAGTGGAAGCAGGAGGAGGCAGGATCACAGTGGAATCATCCACTAGTTTAAGGTTTTGTCCATAGGTTGGATAAGTGTTGAAGAATTTCTTGTATTAAGATCCCAACCTCTGGACGAAGACCTACTTACACTAGCGGATAGTTCCACTGTGACTCCGCCCTCTCCAGCTTTCACTCACCTAACTACAGTATATAAGTCACTTCTCCTACCATATACTGTAATTTCAAGATTCATGGACTGAACATATCGATTCCTGGCTAAGGGACTAATTACCTTAAACTCCTCCTCTCTTTACGCCGTTCTAATTTGTATTGGACTGATGAAGCCACTGTGTGGCGAAACGTTTCCTCAACAAAGATTCCCACATGTTGCATAAATGTCTCATTCTTCAACTTGTCGGTTTTGTAAACCATTAATCACACAGTAAGGTGTGGCAGAATAACGAGATTCCATTACAATACTGTGCAGTGACATGAGGGTAATTTGGATACTGTGTCTTCTGATGAAACCGATACAGTGACAGGCCAGTGATGTCTAGCACTGTCGCGTTTAGTAATTAAAGTACAGCGAGAGTTGTGACAGTCAGTTTAGTATCTAGTATTGATTATGGACAGTACAGAATTATTAAGTACAGTGGCCAAAGAGATGAAATGAAAAGTGCGGATAAATCTACATTCAGCAGTGTGCCTGGTGAAAGTGTGTTCACCGAATTTATCAGTTTTTGATTAGTTTTAAAGAGCCGTGTCATTTACCTACAAGTTGTGCTACACCAAGGATGTAAATATTGTTAGTGTCTTCTCAGTCAGTCATTAAAGTTGTTACTCATCGAGTGTGAGAGTTTTGCGTGGTCCTACCCCCCCACAAACACACACGCACACACACCCTAAATGCTGGAACCAGCCATACTTCACGTATACCAATACATACACCACCCGAGATGTATAACAATACGTATATCATCCCACCTAATATATTTAGATTACTTTGCATTCTACATCTTGTACACGCCTCTTATTTTTTATTCACCTAATCTATCTCCAATCTATTTTATAATTTTGGGCTGCTAAAATATCCACTGTGTTATTCTGAAGTCCACTTGGCTATATATAATAATCTGCTGACGTCTCAGCGACTCAGTGTTCAGGCTTCACCAGTGTTCGTCTCAATCCTCTCCGTGGTAAACACAACACCCCTTCAACTCATATTTGTGCTCCGGAACCTTTGGTATGTCGTGAACATGTCTTCTGCTCTTCTTCCATCGACCTGTGTACTCACCTATTTGTGGTTGCAGGGGTCGAGTCTTAGCTCCTGGCCCCGCCTCTTCACCGGTTGCTACTGGGCCCTCTCTCTCCCCGCTCCATTAGCTTTATCAAACCTCGTCTTAAAACTGTGTATGGTTCCTGCCTCCACTACGTCATTTTCTAGGCTATTCCACTGCCTTACAACTCTATGACTGAAGAAATACTTCCTAATATCTCTCTGACTCATTTGTGTCTTCAACTTCCAATTGTGGCCTCTTGTTTCTGTGTCCCCTCCCTGGAACATCCTGTCTTTGTCCACCTTGTCTATTCCACGCAGTATTTTATATGTCGTTATCATGTCTCCCCTGACCCTCCTGTCCTCCAGTGTCGTCAGGCCGATTTCCCTTAATCTTTCTTCATAGGACATTCCCCTTAGCTCTGGAACTAACCTTGTGGCAAACCTTTGTACTTTCTCTAGTTTCTTGACGTGCTTTATCAAGTGCGGGTTCCAAACAGGTGCTGCATACTCCAGTATGGGCCTGACATACACGGTGTACGGTGTCTTGAACGATTCCTTACTAAGGTATCGGAATGCTGTTCTCAGGTTTGCCAGGCGCCCATATGCTGCAGCAGTTATCTGATTGATGTGTGCTTCCGGAGACATGCTCGGTGTTATACTCACCCCAAGATCTTTCTCCTTGAGTGAGGTTTGCAG
>NC_091305.1:17360414-17370414 GCF_038502225.1 Cherax quadricarinatus | reverse complement strand
TCTGCCTTTCCCATGTGCTATTGTATACTTTAATGTACTCTCATGCATTCCCATGTACTCCTATGTATTCCCATGTACTATGTTCTCATGTGTAGATGAATGGTTCAGAGAACCGACACGTTGATAAATTAGACATGTGCAACTCTTGGGTATCTTTAATGACGAAACGTTTCGCCACACAGTGGCTTCATCAGTCCATACAAAGGAGAAACTTGAAGAACAGGAGGAGAATGAAGTAATCAGTCCCTCAACCTTGAGTCGATGTGGTCAGTCCATCAATCTTTAAAAGAATGCGGAATATGTGCGGAGAAGCAGCTTATAAACCGTAGGCAGGAGAGGTGCAGCAGACGTAGGTGGGATCTTAATACTTGGGAATTCTTCACTTGCCTAACCCTTGGGCACGACCTACTTCCACATTGAACAAATGTGACACCACCTATGACTACTGCACCTCTCCTGCCTACGGTTTATAAGCTGCTTCTCCGCACATATGCCGCATTCTATTCAAGATTGATGGACTGACCACATCGACTCAAGGTTGAGGGACTGATTACCTCATTCTCCTCCTGTTCTTCAAGTTTCTCCTGTGTATGGACTGATGAAGCCACTGTGTGACGAAACGTTTCCTCAATAAAGATACTCAAGAGTTGCATATGTGTAATTTATTAATATGTTCTCATGTACTCTCATATACTTCCATGTATTGCTCCCACGTGCTCCCACGTACTCCCACGTACTCTTCCAAAGTCAAATGCATCACGAGAAATACCAACAAAAATTTATTCCGACAAAAATAACGAGAAAGTGCTTGTCAATAGCCATCATTTCCATGACCAGGAGTGACGACATATACTGGATTGGTATGGCTGGGGGGATATATGGTTATCTTCTCATATATTCTGTATGCTATGGGTTGTTTATTGTCAGTCTGTAATAATTCTTTGATAGCTATACATAGAAATTTCTCTGCCAACTGATCATAAAACGTTGATAGTAGCTTTTATGGCGCGCGCCATTAATGTGAGTTTGTACATATTTACTGTGGCAGAATGGAGGGAGAAAGAGTAAGGTGCTGGAGACATAGGAGACAGCTGGCTGACGAGGCCATGTGGAGCCAGATGGTTCATGTCTGGGATGGGGCTGGCGATGAGCATGAGTAATACGAGCCAGCTAGTGATTTCATGAAACCAACTGGCCAATTTCTGAGAGTGGCTGGTTAGATAGAGCCAGAGACCTGATACCTTGAAGGAGGCTGGTGGTGAGAAAAAGTGTGGGAGGGATGGACGGATAAATGAAGTGTTCTTGAAGTGTTACGAAATAAGGAACGTCCTGGCAGAGAAAGTAGAGTGACTGTCTCGCTCTTAGCGGAAGAAGGAACGAGCATTTACAACTTGTGATGAGTAATATATATATATATATATATATATATATTATATATATATTCCAACAAGTCGGCCGTCTCCCACCGAGGCAGGGTGACCCAAAAAAGAAAGAAAATCCCCAAAAAGAAAATACTTTCATCATTCAACACTTTCACCACACTCACACATTATCACTGTTTTTGCAGAGGTTCTCAGAATACAACAGTTTAGAAGCATATACATATAAAGATACACAAATCTTTATATATATATAAATATACATATATATATAAATATATATATATATATATATATATACATATATATATAAATATATACATATATATATAATACAATCTCAGACAGGCGGTCTTAACAGTTTCATGCACTCTTTGCCCTTTATATACTGGACAAACTGATAAACCTCTGGAAACTAGATTAGCCTAACATCAGTACTCAGTCAGGATGGGCCAGGAGTCTAATGCTGTCTTCAACCATGTTAATTCTTACAATCACCCACAGGGGTGGGCTGCAGCCCAGATTATTGTACCCAATATTTCCGTCATGGAAAGAAACATAATTGAATCCTCTCTTGAAACATGATAGGAATGCCTTATATAATTCAAGTTATGGGTTGTACAAACTTGATAGCTATTTAGGAGTCTTTTGTGCACAACCTTAAATAACAGTGCTATACAAAATTGCAGAAGTGCTCATGCCACGGGGCCTCATGACGATTTGGTGACATTAGACCAGTGTTCTATGCACCGATCTTCATGTACCGTCCGTCATCAACGTGCCTTGCCCATCTGTATAATATATAACCATTAAGATTAAAACCATATAACTACAGCTGCAAAATGTACAGTATGTTTACAGGTACACCAGGTTCACTGACTGCAATATGGTGATCGCAATTAGCTTAGTGGTCAGGTTGTTGTGTGGTGATAAAGGATAATCAGTAAATTCATGAACTGTCTGGTTATAAGTTCTTAAAGAATAATCGGATTACTATGGAGGATTCGTAAATAAACAAGATACACTCATAATAATTAACACTGAGGATATCGGTAGGCAGTATTTAGGAATATAGGAATATATGAATATATAGGAATATATATAGAGATTCTTCCGAACATTCGAGAATCTTCCTACTGTGACGTAAGGTATTTTAAGCTGACCAATGGGTGACTGTGACTCTTTTATTAATTAGAAGGTTTACACATAATATCGTTTTGTATATGTATTACACACAAGTGCAACATAATCACTTATGTCACACGACTTGTTGACGGTGATTAGATGAAGCTAGAGATGGCTATTACATCTATTATTGTTTCCCACTTTCTGTAAACTCTGAGGCCCACTTCTTCCCTACCCCACATGGGGAGGGGTGGGGAGGGTGGGTTGGTGTTTGGCAGACGGACCGGTTCCTCTTATGTGAGAGCAGCTGTGGCTAGTGTCACTACGATACCTCACTGTGAAAACTTCCCCCTCATTGCTTCTGTTGCTACTCTTGCAACAATGCATATCTTCTGATGATGCACGGAGATGTGTGAAAGGACTTGAGCTGAAGACTTCCACCCCTCGTGGCTTGTGTGATATATATATATATATATATATATATATATATATATATATATCTATATATATATATATATATATATATATATATATATTTAATATATATATATATATATATATATATATATATATATATATATATATATATATATATATATATATATATATATATATATATATATATATATATATATATATATATATATATATATATATATATATATATATATATATATATAATATATATATATATATATAATATATATATATATAATATATATATATATATATATATATATATATATATATATATATATATATATATATATATATATATATATATATATATATGCAAAACAACCACTCTGAAAGAATAGAGAAATTCCAAGCGCTTTCGTGACTACTCACATTATCAAGGAACTATGAAAGTAAAGCATCCAAGGAAGCCATATAAGGGGTCTGGCCAGCACCTCACTATCAGATCCCACAACGGTTAAACACCTGACGCGCGCCGACCCAACTTGGACAGGTCCTTTGCACAACCACCAACAAACTATTCTACCCAAGAAAATTTTTAAAATTATTATTTGTCCAGTGTATTATTAAATTCTTCCCAAATTCTATTTATATATATAATATATATATATATATATATATATATATATATATATATATATATATATATATATATATATATATATATATATATATATATATGCAATAAGATCACAGTAAACGGGTGATTTCAGAATATGCAAAACAACCACTCTGAAAGAATAGAGAAATTCCAAGCGCTTTCGTGACTACTCACATTATCAAGGAACTATGAAAGTAAAGCATCCAAGGAAGCCATATAAGGGGTCTGGCCAGCACCTCACTATCAGATCCCACAACGGTTAAACACCTGACGCGCGCCGACCCAACTTGGATAGGTCCTTTGCACAACTCACCCCACAAACTATTCTACCCAAGAAAATTTAAAAATTATTTGTCCAGGGGTGAGTTGTGCAAAGGACCTATCCAAGTTGGGTCGGCACGCGTCAGGTGTTTAACCGTTGTGGGATCTGATAGTGAGGTGCTGGCCAGACCCCTTATATAGCTTCCTTGGATGCTTTACTTTCATAGTTCCTTGATAATGTGAGTAGTCACGAAAGCGCTTGGAATTTCTCTATTCTTTCAGAGTGGTTGTTTTGCATATTATATATATATATATATATATATATATATATATATATATATATATATATATATATATATATATATATATATATATATATATATATATATATATGTTGTGCCGAATAGGTAAAACTGGTCAAATAGCAAGAACTCGTTTAAAATGAAGTCCTTTCTAAAATTTTCTCTTATACGTTTAAAGATATATTTTTTTCATTTATATTAATATAAAAATTAATAATTTTATACCAAAAAAAAAAATCAGAAAATTTACCTAACCTTATTACAACCAACTAGATATATTTTAGGCAAGTTTAAAATAATTTAATACAAAATAAACATTGAAATATATTTTTTCGTTAGATTCAGAATGATTTTTGCGAAATTATCGCATACACAAATTTTCGCTTGCCTTATTCGGCAAGAAGAGCGTTGTTATTTAAGCCAAAATCGCAAGTTTTACCTATTCGGCAGGACATTCTCTCTCCATCCCTCTCTCTCTTTAAATGCTCTTACTTCCCTTATGGTCGCCGACCGACCGACCTTATCACCAGCAGCAGCTTCTCTTATGGACTATAGAGACCTCGCTTATGGCCAGCTTGTGGCCCACCGCCATTGATTATTACAACGCGCATATAATATATATATATATATATATATATATATATATATATATATATATATATATATATATATATATATATATTATATTGGTAGGAAGTCGAGAAGAAACCGCAAGAACCATTCATGTCTCTGGGCAAGTAATTTCGGATGATCTGCCAATTTGGTGGGACGGCTGTTTGTGGCCAGCAGCGCAGGGACGACAGTACGAACTCCCGTGTTAGGGCAGCGTGTTGCAGGGCTCAGGGTGATAAGTGGGAGGGAAAGTTGTGCCAGTGGTCGGGGTCCGGCACTAACATCTCGTAGTGTACAGGGAATGGTAATAATAGTGACCTCGCTCAGCGATTGCATTTCCCTCTCTTACCCCTGTTCATTTTTTTTTTTTTTTGTGCAAAAGAGATTTATTGCAACCCGGTATCTTCTATTTGGCTACTAAAGTTTGTCTGCTTGCAATGCTCACTGAAGACAGCTAGCGGAAAAATTATCAATGTTGCGTATTTTGCCTCTCAAGATGTTTTACTTACATAAACAAGGAGGAACTGCGGAAAAAAACGGGGCACCGACCAGAGGAAGATTTCAGCAGTGAAACATTTTTCCGATCCTCCTGAAGCTGCTACACATATTGTCCTAACAACGCACCTCTGAAAATGGACTATCATTGCGCTGTATTGCGCTAAATGACACTTCAATGTTTGGAATTGGACAGCGTATACAGTGTACACTTTGACGGGTCCCACAATTCAAACACAAGTGTAGCGTTTTATGACAGACGATGAGCTGCATGCAAATACCCGCTCAATAATGTATCAGGTATATATAACGCAGGGGATATATGTCTTTATTGCAGCTATAAATGTGCCAAGCACGCGCTAATATATTGCATTAAGCTATGTATGTTTAATGGATGCAGTGCGTGTAATATTGGCGGATTTTATTATAAGCGGAAATGTATGCATTTATGTACATGTCTAATTATCTAATGAATTTACCTAATGTTCACGTGAGTAAAACAACGTTCGTTATGTTCACTTTTTTGTGTTTTTACTCTAGTTAAATTTATACATTGAAGCAGTTGTCATTTTCCCTTCACTTGAATCTCAATGACCAGTGATCACTCTGCTGGTATTCAGATACCTTCTGTAATTCTTATCATATTTCTTCTTTCTTCTGTTGTGTTTAAAACAAATCGTCTCTTTTGTCCTTGTGTTATTTTCCAAAGATCGTCTCTATGTCCTCATGGCGTTTTCTGAACATACAACTGGTTCTTAAATGGGAATGAAAAGACTATAATTGTTTCGTCACTCCCAGGATGTCTTTCTTTGTCAGAACTTCTTGGTGAAAGATTCACACGGTTTTGGAACTTCATGAAACACATGTCAGAAATTCATACGCTTTCATGACAAAGCTATCATATACTTTTTTACTCTATAAGATCAATCCAAATTTTATTTAATGTCTGGCTTATAGCTGCTTCTAAATGATCATTCTGTGTAATTGTGTCTTCGCTAGAAAAATCATAACTAAAGTTTATCCTCTTACACTCCCCCTGTTTTTCATAAACAAATCTTAATATTCCTTCTCTCTAAATAATACTTGTGAATGTTATCTTACAATGTTATTCTCTCTCTTAAATATTCCAGTTCTACAACAACTTTCCACTTGTTCTTTAACCAGACATAAAGTACACTGTCACATAGGCTGGCAGGTACACTGTCGCATAGGCTGGCAGGTACACTGTCACATAGGCTGGCAGGTACACTGTTACATAGGCTGGCAGGTACACTGTCACATAGGCTGGCAGGTACACTGTTACATAGGCTGGCAGGTACACTGTTACATAGGCTGGCAGGTACACTGTCACATAGGCTGGCAGGTACACTGTCACATAGGCTGGCAGGTACACTGTCACATAGGCTGGCAGGTACACTGTCACATAGGCTGGCAGGTACACTGTCACATAGGCTGGCAGGTACACTGTCACATAGGCTGGCAGGTACACTGTTACATAGGCTGGCAGGTACACTGTCACATAGGCTGGCAGGTACACTGTCACATAGGCTGACAGGTACACTGTTACATAGGCTGGCAGGTACACTGTCACATAGGCTGGCAGGTACACTGTCACATAGGCTGGCAGGTACACTGTCACATAGGCTGGCAGGTACACTGTCACATAGGCTGACAGGTACACTGTCACATAGGCTGACAGGTACACTGTCACATAGGCTGGCAGGTACACTGTCACATAGGCTGACAGGTACACTGTCACATAGGCTGGCAGGTACACTGTCACATAGGCTGGCAGGTACACTGTCACATAGGCTGGCAGGTACACTGTCACATAGGCTGGCAGGTACACTGTCACATAGGCTGGCAGGTACACTGTCACATAGGCTGGCAGGTACACTGTCACATAGGCTGGCAGGTACACTGTCACATAGGCTGGCAGGTACACTGTCACATAGGCTGGCAGGTACACTGTCACATAGGCTGGCAGGTACACTGTCACATAGGCTGGCAGGTACACTGTCACATAGGCTGGCAGGTACACTGTCACATAGGCTGGCAGGTACACTGTCACATAGGCTGACAGGTACACTGTCACATAGGCTGGCAGGTACACTGTCACATAGGCTGGCAGGTACACTGTTACATAGGCTGACAGGTACACTGTCACATAGGCTGGCAGGTACACTGTCACATAGGCTGGCAGGTACACTGTCACATAGGCTGGCAGGTACACTGTTACATAGGCTGACAGGTACACTGTCACATAGGCTGGCAGGTACACTGTCACATAGGCTGGCAGGTACACTGTTACATAGGCTGGCAGGTACACTGTCACATAGGCTGGCAGGTACACTGTCACATAGGCTGGCAGGTACACTGTCACATAGGCTGGCAGGTACACTGTCACATAGGCTGGCAGGTACACTGTTACATAGGCTGGCAGGTGCCTCTCCCGAGATCCCTGCACAAGTCCCTACATCAAATATTCAGCAACTTTGTCTAGGGCGCCAACATAAACTTTTCCTACTACAACACAGTCTCTGCATCTACTAAGGTTGCAAAATCTACAATTTCGAAGTTTACCACAAGAGGCCTGGCTAAACACACCCAGTGTGTCGGCCTACTTCTGCAAAGCAACACAAAAGCACACTGAGCCTGGTATAGAGATATTTTTTTGCATCGCCGTCCAAGGAATGGTGATATAGCGTCCACGGAGGAACCATAATTGATGGTTGGCGATTCGACATACATCGTGAATCAAGAGGGAAGAGAAAGGAAGAGCCAGGCTGGAAAAGTAAAATGGAAGAAAGGGAGACGGACGGCCAGTTAAATGTAATCAATGTCACGTTATTATTCTCTTCCTTTCCAGCCACTGCGACCAGCTGCATCTATCTTCCTGAGGTTTGCTTCCTTGTTCTTCCTGGTGCACAGCTTCAAGGATGACTCGCTCAGAACAGAAAATGGCAAAGGAAAGCAGTCTGTCGAGAGTGATAACAGCAGAGATATGAACTCAGGAAGAACGTGAAGATAAATATAAAAAAAAACGACACGAGGAAAAACTAGACATAAATGCAGTATAATGGTTTGTGACTTGATAAATCCCACTGTGTGGGCGCAACGTAGCCAATTAAGGATCGCATTACACTGCATTTGTCCCCCTATCCCAGGAAGAGCATCACGATTTGTTTTCCTACAACTGCAAGTGAATACTAGCAGTGCTTCTGTCATCAGGTACTCCACCAGATGGTTCAATCCTCCCAGTGTGCTGCAGTGTTACCTCAGCACCGCAGGCAGCTGGGAAGCGCGTTGAGCAATATAGAAAGACCCCTTTCTTAATCCTCTGTAGAAAAAAAAGACCCAGTTCGAAGAGGTACTAATCCCCGCAACTTCGATCAAATACAGGGAGAGGGGAGAGTTGTTTGATCCCAGGTCAGACCACTTTAACCTTCCCACTGTGGTAAGGTGGGTCAGGGAGCCTGAAGAGGGGAGGGAGGGAGGCAGGGAGACTGCAGACACCGCTACTGTGGTAAAGTACCTCATTCTTCGGGGGAGATTCAAACCTCGTCTTCAAGGTCAGGTGACCCCATCATCGGGATGATGGGGGAAAGGGGGAAGGGGAAAGAAGGGAGGGGGTAGAGCACTAACCTGAAACCCGAGGATAATATCTCCCTCTCTTTAAAAAAAAAAAGTTTTATCGTTATTAAATTAATATCCAAAAGTTATTATTACTTTTTTATATTTTATCAGAAACTTTTCTGTATAATTATAAATTAAGGAAATTAAATATTTTACCCAATATATTTTGTACAGAAGTCAGATATCGAGATAGACTATATATTTTGAAACTAATTAATAGTAAACATGATCAAAGAGAAGTGATTAGCAAATTTTTATGCAAATGAGAGTTTTTCTTTCCTTTCAGGTTGAGGCGACGCTATGATGGAGCTGTGGATGATGTCAACATTATACAAGATATTCTAAACACATTTATCAGTGCCTACAGTAGTTACCCTGAGTATGGCTTGTGTGTGTGTGTGTGTGTGTGTGTGTGTGTGTTTGTTTCACCTATTTGTGGTTGCAGGGGTCGATACATAGCTCCTGGCCCCGTTTATTTGCTAGTGTGTGTGACCTTACCCTCTTTCCTTCCCGAGCATTTATTTTTTTCTTTTCTTTCCTCTTTCCTTCTCTCCTTTCGTTTCTCTATCTCTCTCTCTCTCTCTCTCCGTCCCTCCCTCGTTTCTTCCCTCCCTCTCTCCCTTCTTCCCTGGCTTACTCCCCACCATCGTCAGCCACCCACCATTCAACAGTCTTTTCACTGGATGAGCTGCAGGCGTGGATTACACGCCTCACCCACCACGCCTCCAATGCTACTCTCACCACTTCCGGATAATTAAGTTTGGGCCAAGTAATTACGCGTAAATTAAGTGGAGCAGCACCTCATTAGCGAGGGTGAGGCACGTGTCCATGCAGACCATTAACTCACCCAAATAATTAGATAAATGGGAAATGAAAGGACAAAAATGTTTTAAAACCGTAATAAGTCACAAGTCTTAGGTGGAAATAGTGACTTTGTTTATGTAATTTATTTTGTGGGAGTTGGTGGGCGGTGGTGGTTGTTGGCTGGTGGTGGTTGTTGGCTGATGGTGGTTGTTGACTGGTGGTGCTTGTTGACTGGTGATGGATGGTGGTGGTTGTTGACTGGTGATGGATGGTGGTGGTTGTTGACTGGTGATGGATGGTGGTGGTGA
>NC_091305.1:17335414-17357914 GCF_038502225.1 Cherax quadricarinatus | reverse complement strand
ATACCAACCAGTGCCCAGTGCCTGGCTGATTTTATTAAGGCACTGCAAGACTGGCAGCCCACAAGCACTGGTACTGTAGTGCCAGCCACCTGGGACATGACGTATTAACAGTCTAAATATTGACATCTGGCAATCATCTAGGTATTTTTTCCATACATTAGATTCATTAGATACATTACATTGTAGCAAAAACGCTCCCTCTGAACGTGTTTGCTAGAACTTCATGTTTTCTGGAACATTGCAAGCTCCTGATGTGTTGATTACAACACGAAAGGCCTAGCGCAATGTTTCAACTCCACCTGTGGTTATTTTGCATCTTGTAAAGCTTGTTCGCAATTTGTTTGCACACACTCACATTACATTATATATATATATATATATATATATATATATATATATATATATATATATATATATATATATATATATATGCAAAACAACCACTCTGAAAGAATAGAGAAATTCCAAGCGCTTTCGTGACTACTCACATTATCAAGGAACTATGGAGTAGTCACGAAAGCGCTTGGAATTTCTCTATTCTTTCAGAGTGGTTGCTTTGCATATTCTGAAATCACCTGTTTACTGTGATCTTATTGCATACATACATAAATACATATACATACATACATATATATATATATATATATATATATATATATATATATATATATATCTCTGTGTGTGTGTGTGTGTGTGTGTGTGTGTGTGTGTGTGTGTGTGTGTGTGTGTGTGTGTGTGTGTGTGTGTATGTGTGTGTGTGTGTGTGTGTGTATTACTGCAAACACGAACAAGTGATTTTTAAGCAATAACACACTGCGGCTAGACGGGGATCGAACCCGTGTTATGTATATATATGTATGTGGATGAATGGTTCAGGGAACCGACATGTTGTTGAATTAGACACATGTGCAACTCTTGGGTATCTTTAGTGAGGAAACGTTTCGCCACACAGTGGCTTCATCAGTCCATACAAAGGAGAAACTTGAAGAACAGGAGGAGAATGAGGTAATCAGTCCCTCAGCCTTGAGTCGATGTGGTCAGTCCATCAATCTTGAATAGAATACGGCATATGAGCGGAGAAGGAGCTTATAAACCGTAGACAGGAGAGGGGCAGCAGTCGTAGGTGGTGTCACATTTGTTCAATGTGGAAGTATGTCGTGCCCAAGGGTTAGGCAAGTGAAGAATTCCCAGGTATTAAGATCCCAAGAAGTTGCAGTGTCTGACAGGATTGTAGATGAATGGTTCAGAGAACCGACATGTTGTTGAATTAGACACATGTGCAACTCTTGGGTATCTTTAGTGAGGAAACGTTTCGCCACACAGTGGCTTCATCAGTCCATACAAAGGAGAAACTTGAAGAACAGGAGGAGAATGAGGTAATCAGTCCCTCAGCCTTGAGTCGATGTGGTCAGTCCATCAATCTTGAATAGAATACGGCATATGAGCGGAGAAGGAGCTTATAAACCGTAGACAGGAGAGGGGCAGCAGTCGTAGGTGGTGTCACATTTGTTCAATGTGGAAGTATGTCGTGCCCAAGGGTTAGGCAAGTGAAGAATTCCCAGGTATTAAGATCCCAAGAAGTTGCAGTGTCTGACAGGATTGTAGATGAATGGTTCAGAGAACCGACATGTTGTTGAATTAGACACATGTGCAACTCTTGGGTATCTTTAGTGAGGAAACGTTTCGCCACACAGTGGCTTCATCAGTCCATACAAAGGAGAAACTTGAAGAACAGGAGGAGAATGAGGTAATCAGTCCCTCAGCCTTGAGTCGATGTGGTCAGTCCATCAATCTTGAATAGAATACGGCATATGAGCGGAGAAGGAGCTTATAAACCGTAGACAGGAGAGGGGCAGCAGTCGTAGGTGGTGTCACATTTGTTCAATGTGGAAGTATGTCGTGCCCAAGGGTTAGGCAAGTGAAGAATTCCCAGGTATTAAGATCCCAAGAAGTTGCAGTGTCTGACAGGATTGTAGATGAATGGTTCAGAGAACCGACATGTTGTTGAATTAGACACATGTGCAACTCTTGGGTATCTTTATTGAGGAAACGTTTCGCCACACAGTGGCTTCATCAGTCCATACAAAGGAGAAACGAACTGCTGCCCCTACGACTGCTGCCCCTCACCTGTCTACGGTTTATAAGCTGCTTCTCCGCTCATATGCCGTATTCTACTCAAGATTGATGGACTGACCACATCGACTCAAGGCTGAGGGACTGATTACCTCATTCTCCTCCTGTTCTTCAAGCTTCTCCTTTGTATGGACTGATGAAGCCACTGTGTGGCGAAACGTTTCCTCAATAAAGATACCCAAGAGTTGCACATGTGTCTAATTCAACATACATGTATGCATTTATATATGAAGGTATATCCGGCGTATTCGTGTCCTGGTTCGTCCACAGTGCTATGAACATTATAAAGAAGCCGGAGCTGGTCACTATCCACTGAATCATCCTGGCATCACTGACCGATACTACGGACATACGTCCTCACATCAACATGCGTTATAACAACATACATCCTCATCACCATTCACTAGCCTACATTCTCATTACTGTTCACTAATCTACATCAACATTCATAATCCCGTATCATCATTTACCTGCATAACCATTCACCATGTTACATCACCGTTCACCATCCTATATAGTCACTCACCATCATTCATCGTTTTACATGTGTCACCACGATTCACCATTCTACATCACCATGATTCACCATCCTACATCCCCATTCACTACCCAACATTCACCATCCTATCAAGACACACCTCAACATCACTAACCAACTTCAACACACAACAAACGTCGTTCCTCTCAAAACAGTTCACCAAAAACCTTCTTCCTCCAGCACTGGACTCGGTAATTACTCTTCTCTACTCTCCACTGTGTAATTCTATTTACTTAATTTCATTCCACATATGCAAACTAGATTCCGGGAGAGAATAAAGGCGAGAAGACGACCTCAAATTGGATTCGTTGGAAATTCGTGTGGATATTTTCCGTGGGGGCGGTCGATTGTCGTTGCCAAACTGAAGTGGGAAGGGAACGGAAGGGAAGGGCGATGAAAATTTGGGTTTGTGTCGGGTGATGTGAGGTGCAGAAAGAAAGCCTGTGGACCTGTGGATCAAGTATGTAAATTGTTGAGCACTCGCTGTGGTTGGTGCTGAATAATCCAAGTGTGGTCCTTACTGGATGGTGTGGGTGTGTGTGTGTGTGTGTGTGTGTGTGTGTGTGTGTGTGTGTACGTGTGTGTGTACGTGTGTGTGTGTACGTGTGTGTGTACGTGTGTGTGTACGTGTGTGTGTACGTGTGTGTGTGTGTGTGTGTGTGTGTGTGTGTGTTTCATGCACCTCCTCGTCCAGATCGTCCAATTTCCTCAACAGGAAATAATTTTCCCATCCTGTAACTCCTTTGCTTCGTGTGATTCACTCTGTGTCGAAATGTTCCTGGTCTCCTACATTTAAGAGTGACTGATTTTGTTTTAACATATTATCTGAATATCTTGAACGTCGTGATCATGTGTCACATATTTCCTTTCGATAATAATATAAGTTTTTTTTTGAGGGTCGTTCCTCTTGGCTTCTGGGCATATTAGTTCAAGTGAAGATACCATACCAGTGCCTCATACCTTAAAGCAAATGCTCCATGTATCATGATGAGGTTCCCGAATGTCTAAATACAACAATGACATACAATGCCACCGAGTAGAAAGGTAAGACACACGTGCAACAGTCGTTTCAGTGTTCAGGACTATGAGGGACTGACCTCCTTAAACTACTACTTCAAGGTTGATGGACTGATCACATTATCTTTACCTCTCCAAACCTCCTGCTGTCTACCATATCTGTATTCGACTGAAGAAGCCTAATGTGTGTAGCCGTAGTTTCGGAATAAAGATACCTAACTGCTGCTCGCTTGTCTTACCTGCGGAGATGTCATTCTCAAGTTTGCCAGAAACGCTTACGCTGCCGTAATTATTTGGTTAATATGAACTCCTTCAGTGATGTGTTTGGAGTAATGTTTACTCTTCGGTGCTTTCCTTTCTCTGAGATTTGCATTATAATAATTCTTATAATCAAAACTAAGCGCTAAACCACCTGAGATTTGTAGCCTCCTAATGCCTGTATTCTGTCTTCCTTTGCTGATTTTTATATTCTTACATTTACTATGGTTGAAGGTCAGTAGCAACTTGTCTGACCATTCTTGCAATGCTGTCTAAGTCTTCTTGTTGGACAATCTTATTAAATGTAATTTATGGTGACTTCCCAAAACGATGATGCTATTTTAATTCTCCTCGTAGTAATCCTCTTCTGCCTTTGTTCTCCTCCTCTTCTCTCTTCTCCCTCTCCTCTTTCCCCTTTCTGCTCTCTCATCGTAAACATAACACCTAGACACCCCCACCACCTCATCAGTTTTTAATACTACTCTCCATTACATTTCTTGCCATACCACCAACTTCCTCCCTAACACACTTCCATGACTCGTTTCATCCACCTTAACACACTTCTTGATGCTTACATTCGGGCTTCACAATGCATCCCTTTGTGGCTTCATAATGCATCCCTTTTTGGCCTCTTAATGTTTCCCTTTTGGCTTCATAATGCTTCCTTTTTTGCTTCACAATGCTTCCCTTTTGGCTTCATAATGCTTCCTTTTTTGCTTCACAATGCTTCCCTTTTGGCTTCATAATGCTTCCTTTTTTGCTTCACAATGCTTCTCTTTTGACTTCACAGGGCCTTCTTTCTGGCTTCATAAAGCATTTCTGGCTTCACGGGGCCTTCTCTTTGGCTTCACGGGGCCTTCTCTCTGGCTTCACGGGGCCTTCTCTCTGGCTTCACGGGGCCTTCTCTCTGGCTTCACGGGGCCTTCTCTCTGGCTTCACGGGGCCTTCTCTCTGGCTTCACGGGGCCTTCTCTCTGGCTTCACGGGGCCTTCTCTCTGGCTTCACAAGGCCTTCTCTCTGGCTTCACAAGGCCTTCTCTCTGGCTTCACAAGGCCTTCTCTCTGGCTTCACGGGGCCTTCTCTCTGGCTTCACGGGGCCTTCTCTCTGGCTTCACAAGGCCTTCTCTCTGGCTTCACAAGGCCTTCTCTCTGGCTTCACAAGGCCTTCTCTCTGGCTTCACACTATTCTACAGACTAGGGGAAGTACTCCTACATAGCGGCGCTTTTTAGAAAATTTAATGAACGTCAACATAGTAAAGGCATAAATCCGCATTAGGCTTCGTTAGTCGGAGAGAGAGAGAGAGAGAGAGAGAGAGAGAGAGAGAGAGAGAGGATGCGGGAGCTGTAACTCACAATCCGTCAGTTCACTTGGACACAATTTTTATAAAAGGAGACAGACACGAAGCATTAAACTACAGACCAGTGTCGTTGACATGTGTAGTATGCAAAGTCAGAAGGGTGGTGGGGGACCTAGAAAGGAATGTCCTTATCAACGACAACCAGCATGAATTCAGAGACTGGAAATCCTGTGTCACAAACCTACTGGAATTTTATGACAAGGTGACAGCAGTAAGAGAGGGGTGGGTAGATTGCTCTTTCTTGGACTATAAGAAGGCTTTAGACAGTTCCTCACAAGAGATTAGTGCAAAAGCTGGAGGACCAGGCAGGGTTAACAGGGAAAGCACTGCAATGGATCAGGGAGTATCTGTCGGGAAGATATTAGGGTGTGATGGTACGTAACGAGGTGTCAGAGTGGGCGCCTGTGACGAGCAGGGTTCCACAGGGGTCAGTCCTAAGACCGGTGTTGTTTCTGGTATATGTGAACGACATGACAGAAGGAAGAGAGTCAGAAGTGTCCCTGTTTGCAGATGATGTGAAGTTGAAAAGAATTCAATCGGACGAGGACCAGGCAGAACTACAAAGCCTGGTCCAGAAACTTTCTCCTGGACTTCAACCCCACCAAGTGCAAAGTCAAACATTGGGGAAGGGCAAAGAAAACCGAAGACGGAGTACAGTCTAAGGGGCCAGAGACTACAAACCTCACTCAAGGAAAAGGATCTTGGGGTGAGTATAACACCGGGTACATCTGAGGCGTATATCAACCAGATAACTGCCGCAGCATATGGGCGCCTACCAAACCTAAGAATAGCATTCCGACATCTCAAAGAATCGTTCAGAACCCCGTACACAGTATATGTCAGGCCTATATTGGAGTATGGAGCACCAGTTTTGAACCCACACCTAGCCAAGCACATAAGGAAATTAGAGAAAGTGCAAAGGTTTGCAACAAGACTAGTCCCAGAGTTAAAGGGCATGCCCTACGAGGAGAGGTTAAGGGAAATCGGCCTGACGATACTGGAGGGCAGGAAAGATAGGGATATGATAACAAAATACTGAGAGGAATTGACAAGGTGGACAGAGACAGGATGTTCCAGAGATGGGACACAGCAACAAGGAGTCACAATTCGCAGTTGAAGACTCAGATGAATCACAGGGATGTTAGGAAGTACTTCTTCAGTTACAGTGGTCAGGAAGTGGATTAGTCTGGGAAGTGATGTAGTGGAGGCAGGATCAATACATAGCTTTAAGAATAGGTGTGATAAAGCTCATGGAGCAGGAAGAGTGACCTAGTAGCGGCCATTGAATAGGCGGGGCCAGGAGTTGTGACTCGACTCTTGCAACCACAACTAGGCGAGTACGTACGTACGTACGTACACACACACACACACACACACACACACACACACACACTATTAGGTCCACCCCGCCGTCTGAAGCGTCACCTTTAACACTTAGGCAGGAAATTGGTAAACAAGCCTCGTCAGGAACACCTGCTGGCTCCCCGAAGCTCAGCGCCATAAAGCCTAATATATCCTTCTGAGGTCGAAAAAAATCGTTATTATACTAAGCAAGACTGGGTACATCAGCAGTGTGCTGCTAACTTGCTCTACATGATAGTGAGATAGTAAAAACAAAAGCTAGTTTTGTTTTCCTCTCATATTCCATCACAGAGGATGGTTTGTACACTGAATAAGGAAAGCTGTTATTTTGAGTTGGGAGACTTCAGTAAGGCGATGAGTGAATCATCAAGCACTGCAGTAACGTTACCTGTGTTAAGTACCTTTCTCGTGTTAAATACATTACCCGTGTTAAATATGTTACCCGTGTTACAGGTGGGCGCTACCCACGGAACCTCCACACAAAGAGGACCCCCACAAAGCTGGACACACACACACACACACACACACACACACACACACACACACACACACACACACACACAGGAAAAAGTATAGAAGACAAAAGACCCAGAAAAGTAAGGATATTAGTTCAAGAGCCCGAAAAATAGTCGAGGACCAGGTAATCAGCCTGAAGAAGGAAGGGAAAGCTCTCCGTGGGTCCTGAAAGAGGGAGCAGAGGCGATGTGTGTGCCACTAACAACAATCTTCAACACGTCTAACTGAGGTGTGGAAGACAGCAAATATAGTCTCAGTTTTTTAGGAAGGAGACAGATACTCGGCGTTGAACTACAGACAAGTGTCACTGACAACCAGCACGGTTTCACGGAAGGAAAATCTTGTGTCACACACCTACTGGAGTTTTGCGACAAGATGACAGCAGTAAGACGAGAGAGAGAGAGAGAGAGAGAGAGAGAGAGAGAGATGGAATTCATTTTCTTGGGCTGTAAGACGGTTTTCGACAAAGTTCCACACAAGAGATTAGTGGAAAAGCTAGAGGATCAGGCAGGTATAATAGGAAAGGCACTGCAATGGATAAAAGTACCTGACAGGAAGGCAACAACGATTCATGGTACGTTACCTGGAGGTTACCTGGAGGTTATTCCGGGGATCAACGCCCCCGCAGCCCGGTCCATGACCAGGCCTCCCGATGGATCAGGGCCTGATCAACTAGGCTGTTACTGCTGGCCGCACGCAGTCCAACATACGAGCCACAGCCCGGCTGATCCGGCACTGACTTTAGGTATCTGTCTAGCTCTCTCTTGAAGGCAACCAGGGGCTTATTGGCAATTCCCCTAATGCTTGATGGGAGGCTGTTGAACAGTTTTGGGCCCCGGACACTTATGGTGTTTTCCCTTAGTGTACCAATGGCGCCCCTACTTTTTATTGGGGGCATTTTGCATCGCCTGCCCAGTCTTTTACTTTCGTAGGGAGTGATTTCTGTGTGATGAGGTGTCAGAGTGGGCGCCTGGACGAGCGGGGTTCCACGGGAGTCAATCTTAGGACTGGTGCTATTTCTGGTACATGCGAATGACATGACGAAGGAATAGGAGATAGCATCCATATATAGCTTTAAGAAGAGATACGATAAAGCTCTTGGAGTAGAGAGTGACTCTAGGATATACCTATGAAGCGGCGGGGCTAGGAGCTATGAATCGACCCCTTCAACCAGAATTAGGCAATTATATACACACACACAAACACACACAGACACACACATTTTCCAAAAAAAGTAAAAAGCAAAAAGTACTGCAGCTGAACCACTAATAATACGAGCCATAGTCTCCTTCACTATATACAAGTTCACACGACAACACTTCATGAGAGTAACAACAAAGATTTGAAAAAATATCAAGTCGCCAAATCAGGAAAATTCGCCTTCAGGCAAGAAGCAAGCCGAGCCTACCTTAGGCGTATATTTATATCATATATAATCGGTTCATGCAAGCTTAGACAGGTAAATAACTACCTGGTTGGGGAAGCAGTTTCTTCCACGTTGGCTGTTTATAAAGCTGCAACAGACCTGATGTCAGGAAACAGTGATCGATGATGACCTTGATGAACGATCTCTGACTTGATAACCCTGAGGCTTGATAACCCTGCAGAGGTTAAATATTTAACCGCAGTGGCGGCGAACGGGGAACAAATAGATGATTGCGAAGGACAAAAGGTGGAAGGAACTGAAGAAAATGATGAAATAAAAACTGATGTAACAGGTGAAAAGGAAACAATACTTGAGGTGACGATGTTTGGGTCGGCATTTTACAGACTAATTCTCTCTCGACGACATCTTTGCAAATGGCAGTTCTCTGCTCACTTCACTAGTATTTTCAGCATTTAAATGAGCATCATGATCATATTTCGTCTAGTTTCATTTAACCTTTAGACGATAGTTTGTTTCCAATCATTTCAGTACTTGCTTAAATAAGCATATGGATAATTTCCACTTGGTAGATAACTTGAATAACCATGTGAAAAAAAAATGGGCTTTAGAGAATAGTCACATTAATCAGTCAATTGCGACTGACGGTGCCAATTTGAGAAGTCGTACGGGACAAATTTAAGACAGTGTGTAGAGGTAGTTGATGGGAGTCCGTGTTGCGATACACTACATTTTGTCTAATACTGAGACAGACATTTAGTCAAGTACAGGAGGACTCTGCTTATACATTATGTTGGGTGCTTTTACCACTGCGTCGCCATTATCGCCAATTTTGTACAACAGTTGCCATATTAATAGCTGTATGAGCGAGGTCCTCCTGTACTCATTTAGAAGGCATAACTCCACCTGTCATTGCGATCACACACTGATATATTCTGAGTGGCAGCAGCAGCAGCATCTGATTGCCTTCCGTCTTGGTTGCTACATTAGCATTTAGCATTCTCTGTTACTGTAAAAAGAAGATGACTGCCGACATCTTGTGGGAAATGAACATGAATGGCCCTATATGCAGCCTACCTCGTATCTCTCATGTGTTTGAAGCGATCAAGGTTCAAGGACCGACGCGTTTTCATGAAAGGTGTCCTAAGTGCAAGGCGTGGATGTGGGATTACTATTCTTGAATCTTCTGGACCACAGGGTGTACACACGCATACCTGACCAGGGCCAATAAAGCATAATGGAAGTCTGAGTAGCCAGTGAGACACAGACCATCAAGACTTGCTATCGGAATGAGAGCAGTGAAGGTAGCGTAGAGCTCCACGGCAATACACACAGAGCTCATTTGGCAGCTTAGAAGAGTCCTTACCCAGGGATAAAGCCAAGTTATTGCTCTTTTGCCCACTAATAAAGACATTAATCCCTTACGCAGATAAGGAATCATGCTCAATAATGTTAATCAAGGTACACAAGTAACCCGCACATAGAAGAGAGGAGCTTACGACGACGTTTCGGTCCGACTTCGACCAGTCACGGTATTGTGCCTTTTTTTGTTAATCAAGGTCTAATCATCAGAGGTACACGCAAAAAAATCCCCATCCACCCCCTTCAAAGACGTACCTGAGGCACTGTCCCAGGAGTGCAGAGGAAGAAGCCGACCTCTCTGACCACAGACACTATCCTGCAGGTAGCCTGCATACAAAGATACAAAGGCATGGTAGGGAGAGGAAAGCTCGCTTGACCAGCAGAGTGGCTGGCATAAGCCTAAATTCGAAATATAGTTCAGGCCAAGCTCCTCAGAGTTCGAAGGGCAACTTACCAGACTGAACACAATGGTTTTCAATAGGGCTTGTTCGAAATGCCACAGAGCAAAACAAATAGCCAGATAATGGAGAGGATCCAATGTGCGCAGCAGGGTAGGGCAGACAATGGAGAAGATCTGGCAGCTATATTTTATCGTGAAGTGGCACAAGGTCTTCCGATTACTTCCGTGCTTACGGTGTGAGAGCGTCTTCAGGATACTAAGTGTCACAAGGAAGAAAGGAGAAGCATTGAGGAGAGAGACGACGAGAACGCAAGAGAAACATTGGTGAAATGAGACACAGCAAGGGAGTAAGGAGAGAGAAAGTCAAAAATGGGAGACAGCGAGAAAGGAGAGACATACTACAAAGACTGAGACATCGAGTAATAAAAAAAATAGTGGTATTAATAACAGTTTAAGAGCAACAACGGCATCGTTCACAGTCTTGGGAATATCATCCACAACGATGGGGAGAAAAAAGCCACACAACTTTTTGGAAATCCTCCCAAAATTTGCATATTACCATGAACATGAACATTCATGAACTATCGTTGTCTCCCAGGCCCTCTGGAGGACGGCATATAAAAGACACATTATACCCGGTACCTGCAACAAAAATATATCTGCAACATTATTTGTAAATTGCAACATAGGTCTTCAATAGTGTGTTCAATGAATGTTTAACGATGGATGAAGAATGATACATGTACATGTTGTGCCGAATAATTAAAACTTACAGTTTTGGCTTAAATAGCAACGAACTTCTTGCCGAATAGGGCAAGTGAAAATTTGTGTATGCATTAATTTCGCAAAAATCATCCTGAATCTAACGAGAAAAATATATTTCATTGTGTTTATTAAATTATTGTAAACTTGTATAAATTATATTTAGTTGGACAGGCTAAATTATATTGCGCTTGTTATAATAAGGTTAGGAAAGTTTCCTAAGGTACTTTTGGTGCAAAATCATAAATTTTTACATTAACATAAATGAAAAAATATACATCTTTAAATGTACAAGATAAAATTTTAGAAAGGACGTTATTTTAATATTATATACCACCCAGGGAGGTACTACCGTCCTGCCAAGTGAGTGTAAAACGAAAACCTGTAATTGTTCTACATGATGGTAGGATTGCTGGTGTCCTTTTTCTGTCTCATAAACATGCAAGATTTCAGGTACGTCTTGCTACTTCTACTTACACTTAGGTCACACTACACATACATGTACAAGCATATATATAAACACCCCTCTAGGTTTTCTTTCTAGTTATTGTCCATGTTTATTTCCTCTTATCTCCATGGGGAAGTGGAACAGAATTCTTCCTCCGTAAGTCATACGTGTTGTAAGAGGCGACTAAAATGCCAGGAGCAAGGGGCTAGTAACCCCTTCTCCTGTATATATTACTAAATGTAAAAGGAGAAACTTTCGTTTTTCCTTTTGGGCCACCGACATTACCCTACATTACCCTAACTCCGATAGATTTCGAAAAAGCCATTGACAGCATGCCCATGCACTCAGCCCCGGGCCCAGACTCGCGGAACTCTGTTTTCATTAAGAACTGCAAGAAACCCCTATGGAGGAGGAGCTTGGACATGGGTGAAATTCCACAGTCACTTAAAACAACGGATATAGCCCCACTCCATAAAGGTGGCAGCAAAGCATTAGCTAAGAACTATAGACCAATAGCTCTGACGTCCCACATCATAAAAATCTTTGAAAGAGTGCTAAGAAGCAGGATTGTAAATAACCTGGATTCCCAAAATCTGCACAATCCAGGGCAACATGAGTTCAGGGCAGGTCGCTCATGCCTCTCACAACTACTGGATCACTATGATATGGCCTTGGATGCACTGGAAGAAAATCAGAATGCAGATGTAATATACACAGACTTTGCAAAAGCATTTGACAAATGCGATCATGGTGTAGTAGCCCATAAAATACGCGCTAAAGGAATAACTGGGAAAGTGGGGAGATGGATCTTCAACTTCCTAACAAATCGAACACAAAGAGTAGTGGTCGACAGAGTTAAACCGGAGGCTGCCATAGTGAAGAGCTCTGTTCCACAAGGCACAGTACTCGCCCCCATCTTATTCCTTATCCTCATATCAGACAGAGATATACATCACAGCACTGTATCATCCTTTGCGGATGATACTAGGATCTGCATGAGACTGTCATCTGCTGAGGACGCGGTTAACCTCCAAGAAGATATAAACAAAGTTTTCCAGTGGGCAACGGTAAACAATATGATGTTCAATGAGGACAAATTCCAACTACTCCGTTATGGAAAACTGGAGGAAATGATAACTAGAACAGAGTATACTACAGACTCTGGCCATACAATAGAGCGGAAAAATAATGTAAGGGACCTGGGAGTAGTAATGTCTAAGGATCTCACTTTCAAGGATCACAACAGTGCCACGATCGCACGTGCAAAGAAAATGATAGAATGGATAATGAGAACGTTCAAAACGAGAGATGCCAAGCCAATGATGATCCTTTTTAAATCACTTGTTCTCTCTAGGCTGGAATACTGCTGTACATTAACATCTCCATACAAAGCAGGTGAAATCGCAGATCTAGAGAGTGTACAGAGATCCTTTACTGCACGTTTAAGTTCTGTCAAGCACCTTAACTACTGGGAACGCTTGGAAGCACTTGACTTGTACTCGTTGGAACGCAGGAGGAAGAGATATATCATAATCTACACTTGGAAAATCCTGGAAGGAATGGTCCCAAATCTGCACACAGAAATCACTCCCTACGAAAGTAAAAGACTGGGCAGGCGATGCAAAATGCCCCCAATAAAAAGTAGGGGCGCCATTGGTACACTAAGGGAAAACACCGTAAGTGTCCGGGGCCCAAGACTGTTCAATAGCCTCCCATCAAGCATTAGGGGAATTACCAATAAACCCCTGACTGCCTTCAAGAGAGAGCTGGACAGATACCTAAAGTCAGTGCCGGATCAGCCGGGCTGTGGCTCGTACGTTGGACTGCGTGCGGCCAGCAGTAGTTGATCAGGCCCTGATCCATCGGGAGGCCTGGTCGTGGGCCGGGCCGCGGGGGCGTTGATCCCCGGAATAACCTCCAGGTAACTCCACCTCGGTGTGATACGGCCGGTTTGTTGAATGAAATATGTATGTATATATATATATATATATATATATATATATATATATATATATATATATATATATATGTATATGAGAGAGAGAGAGAGAGAGAGAGAGAGAGAGAGAGAGAGAGAGAGAGAGAGAGAGAGAGAGACAGAGAGAGAGAGAGAGAGAGAGAGAGAGAGAGACACTCGTACTAACTTAAAGCAGTAAATGTTTAGTAACTGATAACGTAATTGAAAACATTTGCAACAAGAATTAGAAGCTTAACGATAAATATTTAACAATTTATTAACCAACAATGAATTTTAGGGGTAGCGAATTTATGCAGAACATTTTGGATTGCTTGTCATGTGGAATACATTATTGCATTTGTTGTGATTGTGGCCTCGCGCGTTGACTTCATTTTGGATCAGCCTTTTCTGCTATAGTGTAGCCAGAGTGTGTTGATGTATCGTTGTCAACGGTATTTATGTGAAAACTCCGTCGTTATATTTATGACTAGCAACGTTTATGGCCAGACGCCGTTGTTTTATTACTGTCGACAGTATGTGTGGTCAGGTTTTTATCTTGGTCAACAGTACTAGTGGTCAGAAACTGTTGAAATGCGAGAGCCAACAGTGCTTGTGGTCAGGCACCGTTGTTACTTGGTCAACAGTAATTTGGAACTTTAGCTACTGTGTCATGTATAGTGTGCCTTTAGTCTTATTATTGTGTATGATGAGTGTGGTCACTGGTGAGTGTGGCCAGCGGTGAAAGTGGCCAGTAGTGAGAGTGGCCAGTAGTGAGAGGGGCCAGTAGAGAGAGGGGCCAGTGGTGAGAGGGGCCAGTAGTGAGAGGGGCCAGTAGTGAGAGGGGCCAGTAGTGAGAGGGGCCAGTAGTGAGAGGGGCCAGTGGTGAGAGGCCAGCGCTGAGAGAGGCCAGCGCTGAGAGTGGCCAGCGGTGAGTGGCCAGTGGTGAGAGTGGCCAGTGGTGAGAGTGGCCAGTGGTGAGAGTGGTCAGTGGTGAGTGGCCACACTGCAGCAGTTGTAACCACACACAGTTGAATACACAATGTGGTCATGGAACTCGTGACTCGGGAACTTTGCTCGTTGTTTATCATTAGGGCGCACTACAGCGAGGTTACCGGCCCACTCCAGCTCACCTTCAACACTTGCAGCGCAGCTAATCTCTGATATTTTTAGCCTGAGCATCATCTTTACTTAAAGCACCTTACTGGACGCTTAGAGAGAGCACTGGTAAGCCTGCTTACACTGAAGCATTTATTTATTTTACCTGAAGAATAAACTCACATCAATTACTCTTATGCTTGTATATTTTGACTTACCTGTTTGTGCTTCTGATGTGGGTGTAAACAAACGAAAGTTCCCAGGTTGACTAACTTTTTAGTTTAAACAGTTCTAATTTGAGATAACTGCAGCCACGAATACTATATTTTATATATATTTTATATATATATATATATATATATATATATATATATATATATATATATATATATATATATATATATATATATATATATATATGCTCATGAAGGAAATAATTATTAGGTTAATTTTTCTCCTCTGAGGATGAAAATTAAGAGGTATTTTAATTTGAAAATCAGAAAAAAAAGTCCTGTAATTAAAAGTATTTTTAACTGGGGAATAATTTACAGATTAAAGCAGAACAAATGCTGAATAAAATACCATGTCCATAATATATATATATATATATATATATATATATATATATATATATATATATATATATATATATATATATATATATATATATATAATGTCGTGCCGAATAGGCAGAACTTGCGATCTTGGCTTAAATAGCAACGTTCATCTTGCCATATAGGACAAGTAAAAATTTCTGTATGCAATAATTTCGCCAAAATCATTCTGAACCTAACGAAAAAAATATATTTCACTGTGTTTGTTTAGTATTAAATTATTGTAAACAAATCAAAAATATATTTAGTTTGGTTAGGCTAAAATAAATTGCTCTTATAATAAGGTTAGGTAAGTTTTCTAAGATTCTTTTGGTGCAAAATTATAAACTTTTACATTAACATTAATGAAAAAACTGTGTGTTTAAACGTATAAGAGAAAATTTCAGAAAGGACTTAATTTTAAACGTGTTCTTGCTAACTGACCAGTTTTACATATTCGGCACGAAATTATATATATATATATATATATATATATATATATATATATATATATATATATATATATATATATACATGTATATATATATATATATATACACACACACACACACACACACACTGTACTTCATGCGGTGACTGGCAGGTAATGGTTACATACACACAAAGGTCCCAGCAAATCAACTAGAAGTAAAACATATACATTGGGGAGAAAAATAGATGCGCTGCCATTAACCTCAGGTTTCCAAACCCTAATGTACACGCTCTTAATTTCATTTTCTTTTAAATACCCTTTATTTCTGTCCTTGTTCTAATTATAAAGTCATAGAAAATGGCCTTTATTCTCGAAATAGAACTTTTTTTTTTCAATCCAGTCCGTCTACAATTGCACCCTGGAACACACCTGCCCACACAACCACGACCAACAATACAATGAATGTTTCTTCATTATTTAACACACTATGCTGGCGGCTATGTTGCGGATATGAGAAGTATATTTTCATGGTGTATGTCTGTAATATAAAGCCAGCAAGAAGCTGACTCTAATACAATGAGTTTCACGTTGCAATTAGTGGTGAGAGACAAGAAGCTTCTCCAGTTATGACGGCACAGTAAGTCTGCACGAGATACAACATGAGGGGTGAGAGAGAGAGAGAGAGAGAGAGAGAGAGAGAGAGAGAGAGAGAGAGAGAGAGAGAGAGAGAGAGAGAGAGAGAGAGAGAGTCAGTCGAAGCATAACGAAACTACGTAATAATAAACATTTTACGCTATAAAACGACAAAGACAAAGGCCAATGATGCTGAGAATTGAGACTGGAAAGTGAGAGAAACGATGAGGAAGCCGGTGCTAGCTGGGTGAAAATGTGGAGATTAAGAAAATTAAACAAAAACTGAATGTGTGGAAGAAGAGAAAGCAATAGAAGGTCTGGGGGACAGAGAAGCACAGCGAAGAGTCAAGACACATACAAGGAAGGAATATTAGCAATTCTTATGATGCTGGAAATTATAAGAGTTCTGGAGAAAGTTAGGGAGTGTAAATTCTTATTTTTGACACTGGAAGTCCATCTCAGCTCCACCAGACTACACTCCCATCCATCACCACCCTGCACCACCACCATCCATCACCACCCTGCACCACCACCATCCATCACCACCCTGCACCACCACCATCCATCACCACCCTGCACCACCACCATCCATCACCACCCTGCACCACCACCATCCATCACCACCATGCATCACAACCTAACCATCAACATTCAATACCACTACCACCTATCCCCATCTATCACTATCCAATGTTACCTATCACTGCCATCACTCACGAAGTCACTCACTTCCGCAACATCCTAAAACCACAACCTAAAACCTCTTACTAACATTGTCCCCCATATCACTATTACCCACTAGCACCATCCACTGCCACCATCCACTACCACCACCATCTACTACCACCACCACCATTGTCTACCACCATCTTAAACTGCCATCAACGCACATTCCTTCCAATTAACCACAGACTCAGCAAATCCTCAATGATAATCCGGCAGACCTACACTGCAGTGTACCAGCGACTCCTGAATACTGAGCAGCTGCTCAGGAAGTGATGCGCAGCTGTGTTACTGCTGCAAGAACACCTTGCAGAAGCTCAGCTGTAGGAAGTACTTGTACAACTGCTAGTAGAGGCTGCTAATAAAAGTTGTCAATAGAAGCTGCTAGTAGTTGTTAGTAGAAGCTGCTAGAAGCTGTTAGTAGAAGTTGCTAGAAGCTGTTAGTAGTTGTTGGTAGAAGCTGCTAGAAGCTGTTAGTAGAAGTCGCTAGTAGAAGCTGCTAGAAGCTAGTAGTAGAAGGAGCTAATACAAGTCCTGTTGCATGACTGTCCTGGTTCAAGGAACCAGGATCCTTCCCTTCTTCGGATCAAACCTCAATACCTCCCAGGCGCTGCTTGTCTCTTACGGATCTAGTGCTTTCCCACGAATATAATGCTAATAATAATAATAATAAAAATGAAAAGAATAAATAATAATGTAGTATTAACAGTATTATTATTATTATTATTTTTACAATAAGAAGAGGCTCGACAGATAACATCTATACCACCAGAGTATTCAACAATGTATTCAATCTCTCACTTGGAGTTAGATAACACCCCCCTCCCCCCCCCCTCTCTCTCTTTTTTTCTTTTTTTTTTTTTTTTGCAAAAACTTTTGGTAAGAGGTTTCAACTATTGCGCCATGTGCTAAAAACCATCACTCTTAAGTTTCTTCCCATAAGAAACTGGGAGGAAGTTGAAACACTCATAAACACACTTAGAGAGTTCCAAATGTTGACCAGATGTCGGCCATTACTTTGTTGGGGTGACACGCGCCCACACACCACCACCTGGGGAGTCTGCCACCACCACCTGGGGAGTCTGCCACCACCATCACCACCACCACATGGGGAGTTTGCCACCACCACCTGGGGAGTCTGCCGCCGCCACCACCACCACCACCTGGGGAGTCTGCCACCACCACCACCACCTGGGGAGTCTGCCGCCACCACCACCACCACCACCTGAGGAGTCAGCCACCACCACCACCACCAGGGGAGTCTGCCACCACCACCACCACGAGAGAGTGCCACCACCACCACCACCACCTGGGGAGTCTGCCGCCACCACCACCACCACCACCTGGGGAGTCTGCCACCACCACCACCACCATCCACTGCCACCACCACCTGGGAAGTCTGCCGGGGAGTCACCACCACCTGGGGAGTCTGCCACCACCACCAAAACCTGGGGAGTCTGCCACCACCACCACCCCCACCTGGGGAGTCTGCCACCACCATCACCACCACCAGTCTGCCTCCACCACCACCTGGGGAGTCTTGCCACCACCACCACCACCACCACCACCACCACCTGGGGAGTCTGCCTCCACCACCACCTGGGGAGTCTGCCACAACCACCACCACCACCACCTGGGGAGTCTGCCACAACCACCTGGGGAGTCTGGCACCACCATCACCACCACCACCTGGGGAGTCTGCAGCCGCCACCAACACCACCTGGGGAGTCTGCCACCACCACCTGGGGACCACCTGGGGAGTCTGCCACCACCACCTGGGGAGTCTGCCACCACCACCTGGGGAGTCTGCCGCCGCCACCACCACCACCACCACCACCTGGGGAGTCTGCCGCCGCCACCACCACCAAAACCTGTGGAGTCTGCCACCACCACCACCCCCACCTGGGGAGTCTGCCACCACCACCACCTGGGAAGTCTGCCGCCACCACCACCTGGGGAGTCTGCCACCACCACCACCACCTGGGGAGTCTGCCTCCACCACCACCACCACCACCTGGGGAGTCTGCCACCACCACCTAGGGAGTCTGCCGCCACCACCACCACCACCACCACCACCACCTGGGGAGTCTGCTACCACCACCTGGGTAATCTGCCACCACCACCATCAACTGGGGAGTCTGCCACCTGGGGAGTCTGCCACCACCACCTGGAGAGTCTGCCACCACCACCTGGGGAGTCTGCCACCACCACCTGGGGAGTCTGCCACCACCACCACCACCTGGGGAATCTGCTGCCACCACCACCACCTGGGTAATCTGCCAATACCACCATCAACTGGGGAGTCTGCCACCACCACCACCACCACCTGGGGAGTCTGCCACCACCACCACCTGGGGAGTCTGCCACCACCACCACCTGGGGAGTCTGCCACCACCACCACCACCACCTGGGGAGTCTGCCATCACCACCACCTGGGGAGTCTGCCATCACCACCACCTGGGGAGTCTGCCGCCACCAGCACCTGGAGAGCCTGCCGCCACCAGCACCTGGAGAACCTGCCGCCACCACCACCCACCTGGGGAGTCTGCCACCACCACCACCACCTGGGGAGTCTGCCACCACCATCACCTGGGGAGTCTGCCACCACCACCTGGGGAGTCTGCCACCATCACCTGGGGAGTCTGCCACCACCACCTGGGGAGTCTGCCACCACCACCACCAACACCTGCGGAGTCTGCCACCACCACCACCACCTGGGGAATCTGCCACCACCATCACCTGGGGAGTCTGCCACCACCACCACCTGGGGAGTCTGCCGCCGCCGCCACCACCACCACCACCTGGGGAGTCTGCCACCACCACCAAATGGGGAGTCTTCCACCACCACCACCACCACGGGGGAGTCTGCCACCGCCACCACCACCACCACCACCACCACCTGGGGAGTCTGCCACCACCACCTGGGGAGTCTGCCGCCGCCATCACCACCTGGGGAGTCTGCCACCACCATGACTATCTTGGGGAGTCTGCCGCCGCCGCCGCCACCACCACCACGACCTGGGGAGTCTGCCGCCGCCACCACAACCACCACCTGGGGAGTCTGCCACCACCACCACAACCTGGGAAGTCTGCCGCCACCTCAACCACCTGGGGAGTCTGCCGCCACCACCACCACCACCAGGGGAGTCTGCCACGACCACCACCTGGGTAATCTGCCACCACCACCTGGGGAGTCTGCCACCAACACCTGGGGAGTCTGCCACCACCACCACCACCTGGGGAGTATACCACCACCACCACCACCAGGGGAGTCTGCCGCCACCACCACCACTACCTGGAGAGTCTGCCGCCACCATCACCACCTGGGGAGTCTGCCACCACCATCACCTGGGGAGTCTGCCGCCACCACCACTTGCGGAGTCTGCCGCCGCCACCACCACCACCACCACCTGGGGAGTCTGCCGCCACCACCTGGAAAGTCTGCCACCACCACCACCACCACCACCTGGGGAGTCTGCCACCACCACCACCACCACCTGGATAATCTGCCACCACCACCATCACCTGGGGAGTCTACCACTACCACCACAACCACCTGGGGAGTCTGCCGCCACCACCACCACCACATGGGGAGTCTGCCGTCACCACCACCACCACCAGTGGAGTCTGCCGCCACCACCACCACCACCAGTGGAGTCTGCCGCCACCACCACCACCACCACCACCTGGGGAGTCTGCCGCCACCACCACCACCTGGGGAGTCTGCCGTCACCACCACCACCTGGGGAGTCTGCCGTCGTCACCACCACCACCTGGGGAGTCTGCCGTCACCACCACCACCTGGGGAGTCTGCCGTCACCACCACCACCTGGGGAGTCTGCCACCACCATCACCTGGGGAGTCTGCCGCCACCACCACCTGGGGAGTCTGCCATCACCACCACCTGGGGAGTCTGCCGCCACCATCACCTGGGGAGTCTGCCACCACCGCCTGGGGAGTCTACCACCACCACCACCTGGGGAGTCTGCCACCACCATCACATGGGGAGTCTGCCACCACCACCTGGGGAGTCTGCCGCCGCCACCACCACGAACACCTGTGGAGTCTGCCACCACCTGGGGAGTTTGCCACCACCATCAACTGGGGAGTTTGCCACCACCACAACCACCTGGGGAGTCTGCCACCACCACCACCACCTTGGGAGTCTGCCGCCACCACCACCTGGGGAGTCTTCCACCACCAACACCACCTGGGGAGTCTGCCACCACGACCACCACCACCTGGAGAGTCTGCCACCACCACCACCACCTGGGGAGTCTGCCATCACCACCACCTGGGGAGTCTGCCGCCGCCACCACCACCACCTGGGGAGTCTGCCACCACCAAAACCACCACCTGGGGAGTCTGCCACCACCACCTGGGGAATCTGCCGCCACCACCACCACCACCTGGGGAGTCTGCCGCCACCACCACCACCACCTGGGTAATCTGCCACCACCACCATCACCTGGGGAGTCTGCCGCCACCACCACCACCACCTGAGGAGTCTGCCACCGCCACCACCACCACCACCAGGGGAGTCTGCCGCCACCATCATCATCTGGGGAGTCTGCCACCACCACCTGGGGAGTCTGCCGCCACCACCACCTGGGGAGTCTGCCACCACCACCACCACCACCTGGGGAGTCTGCCACCACCACCACCACCACCACCTGGGGAGTCTGCCACCACCACCACCTGGGGAGTCTGCCACCACCATCACCTAGGGAGTCTGCCACAACCACCTGGGGAGTCTGCCACCACCATCACCTGGGGAGTCTCCCACCACCACCTGGGGAGTCTGCCGCTACCACCACCACCACCTGTGGAGTCTGCCACCACCACCCCCCCACCTGGGGAGTCTGCCACCACCATCACATGGGGAGTTTGCCACCACCACCACCACCTGCGAAGTCTGCCGCCACCACCACCTGGGGAGTCTGTCACCACCACCACCACCACCTGGGGAGTCTGCCACCACCACCTGGGGATTCTGCCACCACCACCTGAGGAGTCTGGCACCACCATCACCACCACCACCTGGGGAGTCTGCCGCCGCCACCAACACCACCTGGGGAGTCTGCCACCACCACCACCACTATTTGGGGAGTCTGCCACCACCACCTGGGGAGTCTGCCGCCGCCACCACCACCACCACCACCTGGGGAGTCTGCCGCCACCACCACCAAAACCTGTGGAGTCTGCCACCCCCCCACCTGGGGAGTCTGCCACCACCATCACATGGGGAGTTTGCCACCAGCACCACCTGAGAAGTCTGCCGCCACCACCACCTGGTGAGTCTGCCACCACCGCCACCACCTGGGGAGTCTGCCACCACCACCACCACCTGGGGAGTCTGCCACCACCACCACCACCTGGGGAGTCTGCCACCACCACCACCACCACCTGGGGAGTCTGCCTCCACCACCGCCTCCACCACCTGGGGAGTCTGCCACCATCACCTGTGGAGTCTGCCACCACCATCTGGGGAGTCTGCCGCCACCACCACCACCACCTGGGGAGTCTGC
>NC_091305.1:17317914-17322914 GCF_038502225.1 Cherax quadricarinatus | reverse complement strand
TATGTCGTGCCGAATAGGCAGAACTTTCCATCTTGGTTTAAATAGCAACGTTCATCTTGCCATATAGGACAAGCGAAAATTTGTGTATGCAATAATTTCGCCAAAATCATTCTGAACCTAACGAAAAAAATATATTTCACTGAGTTTGTTTAGTATTAAATTATTGTAAGCAAATCTAAAATATATTTAGTTGGGTTGGGCTAAAATAAATTACGCTTGTTATAATAAGGTTAGGTAAGTTTTCAAAGATTCTTTTGGTGCAAAATTAAAATTTTTTACATTAACATTAATGAAAAAAATATATCTTTAAACGTACAAGAGAAAATTTCAGAAAGGACTTAATTTTAAATGAGTTCTTGCTAATTGACCAGTTTTACATATTCGGCACAACACACACACACTATAAATATATAAATATATAAATATAAATATATATATATATATATATATATATATATATATATATATATATATTATTTATATTTATTATTTTTTATTATCACACTGGCCGATTCCCACCAAGGCAGGGTGGCCCGAAAAAGAAAAACTTTCACCATCATTCACTCCATCACTGTCTTGCCAGAAGGGTGCTTTACACTACAGTTTTTAAACTGCAACATTAACACCCCTCCTTCAGAGTGCAGGCACTGTACTTCCCATCTCCAGGACTCAAGTCCGGCCTGCCGGTTTCCCTGAATCCCTTCATAAATGTTACTTTGCTCACACTCCAACAGCACGTCAAGTATTAAAAACCATTTGTCTCCATTCACTCCTATCGAACACGCTCACGCATGCCTGCTGGAAGTCCAAGCCCCTCGCACACAAAACCTCCTTTACCCCTTCCCTCCAACCCTTCCTAGGCCGACCCCTACCCCGCCTTCCTTCCACTACAGACTGATACACTCTTGAAGTCATTCTGTTTCGCTCCATTCTCTCTACATGTCCGAACCACAGGTATAGTCCCATGCTAAGAGCTTGCCATTCAGGGCGGTTTGCTGGGTTGTGGATATTGTTGGCTGCTAGTGATCGGGGCTCCCTCTCGACTGGGCATGCAGCTGTAGCAAGGGTTCTCTTTATGTCGTTGACCTCATTGTGTCTTGCATACCAGCCCTTTGTTTTGGAACAGTTAAGACCTTGTAGACCGTATTGGTCTGCTTGTGCTTCGCCCCAAATACACGTATATTCTGTGTGAATTGGGGCAGCAAGGCGCAGAGCCACTGTAATACTGAGGGTCTTAGAGTGTTCCCATTGCCGATATGGGAACTGTTTGGAGGAAGTCCCCGGAGTGATTTGCGCTCACAGCCTGCAGACAGGCAGTCTCCCTATCTGATGTTGCAGCCCTGAGCATGTTGGCAAGCACCTTATCAGCAATCGGGCCATCCTAGCTTGGCTGTTTGTGAGCCAGTGCTGCACTAGGGTTTGGTGCTGGAGCAGCAAGAGTCTCCCATTCAGTGATGGCACTGGCATAGCTAGGGTCCTGTATTCCTGCTGAGTCACTGAGGTTATCAGGAAGAATTTGTCTTATCAACTCGTTTGATGCTATGGAAGAGGATAGGAAAGCTGGTAGAGCAATCTGTGAGGATCTGCGTACTCCTAGCCCCCCAAAGTTGACCGGAAATGAGGCTTGCGACCACTGTCCATCTTCAAGGGAAAGATTCAATACACTCTCTAGCATGGTCTTAAGGAGAGAGTCATATTCCTTGAGTTTTGAACTGCTGAGGGCTGGGGAGCATCTCAGAATGTTGGTAAGTTTTGGGATTGACAGGCACCTGGTGAGTAGGTCGAAGGCATCATGTGTGTCAATGTCTTTCATCCTGCTTTCCATCGTCCGGAGGTCTGAGAGTTTTTTTCTGGATCTGATCGATGGGATTGGACCCAAGAGGAGCACCAAGGAGAGTGCTATTGGCTAGATCAGCGGCTCGAGCTCCTGGTAAAATGGCGCTAATATTCTGGATCATGTCTCGATTGGTAGAAACTATTTCACATTTGGTGGGGTCTAAAGACAGGCCCAGGCTTTCTTCCATGTCTTTAATTTTTCTGATGTCCTCTAGGAGAGATTCTGTTGTGCAAGCTAGGGTACCGTCATCCAGGAACCAGATATTGAGCTCGCTGGAGAGAGCTTCTGTGACTTCTTTGATGACCAAACAGAATAGAAAGGGGGCGAGAGGGTCCCCCTGTTGCACGCCCTCACATGAGTCAATTTTATGGTCCCCAAACAATAGTTTGGAAGTCACATTATAACATGATTCTATGAAGGGATAAAGGGAAGGGAAGTTTCTATAAACTGCTTGAAGAGCAGCATCCCTTCTGAGTTGAAAGCGTCGGCAAAGCCCAATTTGACCAAGGCTTTTTCATCGGACATGTTTTTGATATATACTCGTGCTACGTGGGCAGCTGCTTCACAGCCCTGTTGAACGCCGAAACCGAGCCGAGTTGGTTTCAGCATTGCAGCAGCCTCTTGACTCACCCTTCTTACTGCAGCCTTGGCAACTAGGCGCCGAAGGGTGTTGCTCACTGCAATGGGCCTGATTCCACCATCCTTTTTCTGGAGAGCACACAATGAGGCACCAAAGAAAAGGGGTCTGATGGCCTCTGGGACGCTGCCAGCCAGGCACAGGTTGCAAAATTTGGTGAATTCAAACAGCAGCCTCTCTGAAACATCACCAAGTGCTGGACTGAGTATTTGTTTTAAGTATTGAGGCCTTAAACCGGTGAAACCTCCTGCTTAGCCCTGTGGAAATGACATAGCAGCTTTATATATATATATATATATATATATATATATATATATATATATATATATAATGTCGTGCCGAATATGTAAAACTGGTCAATTAGCAAGAACTCATTTAAAATTAAGTCCTTTCTAAAATTTTCTCTTATACGTTTAAAGATATATTTTTTTAATTAATGTTAATGTAAAAATTTTTAATTTTGCACCAAAAGAATCTTAGAAAACCTACCTAACCTTATTATAACAAGAGCAATTTATTTTAGCCTAACCCAACTAAATATATTTTAGATTTGTTTACAATAATTTAATACTAAACAAACTCAGTGAAATATATTTTTTTCGTTAGGTTCAGAATGATTTTGGCGACATTATTGCATAAACAAATTTTCACTTGCCCTATATGTCAAGATGAGCGTTGCTATTTAAGCCAAGATCGCAAGTTCTGCTTATTCGGCACGACATTAATATATATATATATATATATATATATATATATATATATATATATATATATATATATATATATATATATATATATATATATATATATATATAATCACATAATGTATGCTTGCTGGTGTGTGTGTGTATGTGTGTGTGTGTGTTTACATATTGCTTGATCGCTCTTCAGTCTTCCTATTAGATGTAATATCATATCATAGGTCCTGGTGCTTTATTTTCCACACATGGCCGGAAAAGAGGCAAAAAACTGTTTGCAGAGAATATAGTAATTAAGATGACAAGACTCGCGAAAGAAGACACGAAGATGACAAGTTGTAGCAGGTGTCAGCAACATTCCTGGAAAACCTTTGCAAGACTTTTAAGTTTCCAGTCACTCAGAATGTTGCATCATGGATGGTTCTGACAGGGTCCACGTCCCCTACCAGCGTACCTGCATGGTTGTGTGCATGCTTCTGTACCTGCCTGCGTCCTTGACTACGTGCCTACTGTGCGACTGTATGTGTGCCTGCATGCTCTGTTAGTTACCATTTTGTCCTAGGCACATGTCGATTAGACACTAGGCCTGCTGAGTATGTATATATGTGTGTGTGTGTACTCACCTAGTTGAGGTTGTAGGGGTCGAGTCCAAGCTCCTGGCCCCACCTCTTCACTGATCGCCACTAGGTCACTCTCCCTGAACCGTGAGCTTTATCATACATTAGCTTAAAGACATGTATGGATCCTGCCTCCACTACATCGCTTCCCAAACTATTCCACTTCCTGACTCCTCTGTGGCTGAAGAAATACTTAATAACATCCCTGTGTCTTCAACTTCCAACTGTGTCCCCTTGTTACTGTGTCCCTTTTCTGGAACATCCTGTCTTTGTCCATCTTGTCAATTCCTCTCAGTATTTTGTATGTCGTTATCATGTCCCCCCTATCTCTCCTGTCCTCCAGTGTCGTCAGGTTGATTTCCTTTAACCTCTCCTCGTAGGACATACCTCTTAGCTCTGGGACTAGTCTTGTTGCAAACCTTTGCACTTTCTGTGTGTGTGTGTGTGTTTGTGTGTGTGTGTGTGTGAGTAGTATGTGAGTGTAGTGTGAGTGTAGTGTATGTGCAGTGTGTGTGTGTATTTGTAGTGTGTGTGTGTTTGTAGTGTGTGTAGTGTGTAGTGTGCCTGTGTAGTGTGCCTGTGTAGTGTGCCTGTGTAGTGTGCCTGTGTAGTGTGCCTGTGTAGTGTGTGTGTGTGTAGTGTGTGTGTGTAGTGTGTGTGTAGTGTGTGTGTAGTGTGTGTGTGTGTAGTGAGTGTGTGTAGTGTGTGTGTGTAGTGTGTGTGTGTGTGTGTCTAGTGTGTGTGTGTAGTGTATGTGTGTAGTGTGTGTGTGTGTAGTGTGTGTGTGTAGTGTGTGTGTAGTGTGTGTGTGTGTAGTGAGTGTGTGTAGTGTGTGTGTGTAGTGTGTGTGTGTGTGTCTAGTGTGTGTGTGTAGTGTATGTGTGTAGTGTGTGTGTGTAGTGTGTGTGTGTAGTGTGTGTGTGGTGTGTGTGTGTGTGTGTGTGTGTGTGTGTAGTGTGTGTGTAGTGTGGGTGTGAGTGTAGTGTAGTGTGTGTGTAGTGTAGTGTGTGTGTAGTGTAGTGTGTGTGTAGTGTAGTGTGTGTGTAGTGTGTGTGTGTGTGTGTAGTGTGTGTGTAGTGTGTGTGTGTAGTGTGTGTGTGTAGTGTGTGTGTGTAGTGTGTGTGTGTGTGTAGTGTGTGTGTGTGTAATGTGTGTGTGTGTGTAGTGTGTGTGTAGTGTGTGTGTGTAGTGTGTGTGTGTGTGTGTAGTGT
>NC_091305.1:17272914-17312914 GCF_038502225.1 Cherax quadricarinatus | reverse complement strand
GAAAGATTAGGGAGAGAGACTACAGAGGAGGGGAAACAGGAGCACCTGAGTGGTAGGAGAGGGCAGAAGAGGGCAGGAGACGGTAGAAAGATTTAAGGAGCTCGGAGAGAGGTGCGTGTCAGAAGGGTATGGTTTCACGTAGAGGGTGAGGGAGAGGAAAGTTTCTGAGGTTGCAATAGGGACAGGTTGTAGAGAAGTGGTGGAAGTCATGGTCAATTTTGCATAAATGGAAAGAAAAGCTAACTTTATTCCCCTGTCATGTTCCACAGCACAGTATGGATTGTACAGTGAAGAAACATGGCAGCCTTAGCTGAGAAACCTCGATTAGGCAACTATTTAGGCCATGTTAAATTACCGTGAATTAACCATATTTAACAAATTAACATCAACAGATATATGAATGCAAAAAGGCGAGACTATTGAAACGCCGTCAGATGACGGGTAACAACCAAGAATACTGGTGAAGCATCAATGTATAAACCCGCTGATATGTATTAATTTGACTGTCACTCTAATGATTCGCTCCTGGGAAGGCGTTATGCCCTTCCTCAGAGCTACTTTTCCTACCCTTCCCTTCCCCTTTTTTTACCTTCCCTTCCCTTTCCTTTCCTTTCCTTTCCCTCGTACGTTCAATTTTAATCTCCTGCTGTATTTTTTATTATGTATTTCTTGATAAACTACGAATCAGATTTTGACTTGCGTGGAATTTCAGAATTTCACTTTAACACACTGCGCGCGCGCGCGCGTGTGTGTGTGTGTGTGTGTGTGTGTGTGTGTGTGTGTGTGTGTGTGTGTGTGTGTGTGTGTGTGTGTGTGTGTAAACGCACTTGTTTCTTTGTGATTATATTCAGATAATTATCTGTCTGAGTGTTTTCCTGTGTGTTTCTCGGCTTGTCTCTCCCCATAATTATTTGTCAGTCTGCCTGCATGTTCCTCTGTCTAGTTGTCTGTCAGTCTGTCAGTCTGTCAGTCTGTCAGTCTGCCTTTTAACAACAAAATATCCCTAGAACATGGCCTCACATGTCCTTTACTTCTTTCCATCACCCAAGACAGCCTCGCCCCATCACCCAAGACAGCCTCGCCCCATCACCCAAGACAGCCTCGCCCCATCACCCAAGACAGCCTCGCCCCATCACCCAAGACAGCCTCGCCCCATCACCCAAGACAGCCTCGCCCCATCACCCAAGACAGCCTCGCCCCATCACCCAAGACAGCCTCGCCCCATCACCCAAGACAGCCTCGCCCCATCACCCAAGACAGCCTCGCCCCATCACCCAAGACAGCCTCGCCCCATCACCCAAGACAGCCTCGCCCCATCACCCAAGACAGCCTCGCCCCATCACCCAAGACAGCCTCGCCCCATCACCCAAGACAGCCTCGCCCCATCACCCAAGACAGCCTCGCCCCATCACCCAAGACAGCCTCGCCCCATCACCCAAGACAGCCTCGCCCCATCACCCAAGACAGCCTCGCCCCATCACCCAAGACAGCCTCGCCCCATCACCCAAGAAAACCCCACAAAAATCGAAGACTGCCACTAAAATAATGAGAATTTCTTGTATATTTTACTAATGGGACAATTTCTCAGGTGATCTCATTGTTACTCCTCCAGCCATTTGGGTGAATTAGTGGCTGGGCAGAGGAGATAAATGGCCGGACACAAGATATAGAGGCCATTTTACCTAAAGAAGTAAATTATTACGGTGAGAGGTGGTTTAAAGTTCACAGTGCACACACAGACACACACACACAAATATACACAAACACACACGAAGTGAGAACTTGATACCTGAAGGATATCTGAAGGATGTGTCCCGGGGGGTCAATGCCCCCCGCGATCCAAGTTCCACAGAAGATACGAGGTCGCCCCCTCCTCCCTGCTCCTTCAAACCTTTCCCTCATCTTTTTTTCTTCCTTACACCTACCCCTTTCTACTTCTTTATCCTTCTCTCCTTCCCACCTCCCAATATCTTATTGGGAGGAAGAAAGTTTGCACTCTCCCAGGCTAGGAATGTAAATACTGCCATGCGGGCCAGAAAAGTGGAGGGAAGTAGAGAGAGTGGAGGGGGGAGAAGATGAAAAAGAGGGGAGGAGGATGAAAGGGGGGGAAAGGAGGGGGAGAAAGGAGGGGAGAGAAAGGAGGGGGGGAGAAAGGAGGGTGAAAGAGATAGAAGGTTGGGGAGGAGGGAGGGAGAGGAAGGATGGAGAAAGGAGAAACCACCACCACCGTCACCAACACCACCATTAAGAGAGAGAGAGGTGTGAGAGACTTTATAGGTTCGTCTCCTCGTAAGACACAGGAAACTAAACTGTGTTATTATCTTCACATGTTGCGTTGTACTGCAAAGAGAGAGAGAGAGAGAGAGAGAGAGAGAGAACGTCCACAAGTACACAGGGTACAAAGATAACGAGAGACGTCACATTGTACTTTAATATCTTCTAAAAAGAACCTTTGCTACACTTCACTTGTCTTGTCTCTCCAGTCACTTTCCTAGTATCACAGTTACACACGTGGAAACGCCAAAGCAGTAAGGGCCTTATAACGCCTGAAGTATGGGTGGTAATCAGGTTTTATCTAAGGAAAGGAAGAGTTGCCCCACTTCCATGAATCAAAAGCCCTTCACCGGCATCAAGACACCCCCCCCTCCATTAAACATACATATATTGAAAAAGAAAATATTGAACTTGCACAATAACACCAAGATGGTATATTCTCAATTCACAGGTGTGTGTGTGTGTAATATATATATATATATATATATATATATATATATATATATATATATATATATATATATATATATATATATTACACACACATACACAAAAAAAAAAAAACACAAAAAAAAAAAAGAATCTCAAGCATTTGTTTTCAAAGTTCTCCTCAGCTACATTTTCCTAAATGTTTACCAGTTTTCTTTCCGAAACACACGTAAACACTCCAACATAAATCATTATAATTATGTAATTCTCTTACTTCCTTCGAACGACTTATGCTGTAGCTTGACCGCTTCATTTTCCGTCAGGCAAAATAGAAAGCAAGATGAACGTCCTGCTGCCACCAGGACGGAACACCATCGTTCTCTCACCTACATATGATACGGTAGTGAGAATTTAGCCATAAAACAAATCCAGATGTGAACATTACAATGACGCATATTCAATACCTTATAAAAACTGTACTATATAAACATTACAATGCTATATAAACATTACAGTGAAGGACACTGAACACGTTACAAAAAGTACATTGAAGGATATTCAGTACGTAATAAACATTACAATGAAGGATATTTTATAGGTTATAAACAATAAAGCGTCTGAGTTATTTTTACAAGAGACCAATTAGAGAAGTTAACGAGAGCATTTAGTAACGTAAGTGCAAATTGGTATATGTCATTGCAAATGTAACTGCCACTGCAAACTGAAACGTCATTGCAAATGTAACTGCCACTGCAAACTGAAATGTCATTGCACATCGTAAAACGTCATTGCAAGTAAAAATACGTCATTGTAAATGGAAATATGTCATTGTAAATGGCAATTTACAAATACATATTACCAAAGAGCTCTGGTTACCTTCTGCTTAATTACTATAATGATTTAGTCTGTACATTATTTCTGTCATTATTTCTTATTAAATTAATAAATTTTATGCTCATTCGGATTTTTTTTATCTCTTGTTTTAAGCCGAGATAACGAAGGTGTTTATTAGCACTTACTGGCCTAAACAATTTTCACTAAAAAACGTTCTTTTTCCTCATAGTTGACAGTGTGTGACGTGTGAGGGAGAGATGTGTGACGTGTGAGGGAGAGATGTGTGACGTGTGAGGGAGAGATGTGTGACGTGTGAGGGAGAGATGTGTGACGTGTGAGGGAGAGATGTGTGGCGTGTGAGGGAGAGATGTGTGGCGTGTGAGGGAGAGATGTGTGGCGTGTGAGGGAGAGATGTGTGACCTGTGAGGGAGAGATGTGTGGCGTGTGAGGGAGAGATGTGTGGCGTGTGAGGGAGAGATGTGTGACGTGTGAGGGAGAGATGTGTGACGTGTGAGGGAGAGATGTGTGACGTGTGAGGGAGAGATGTGTGACGTGTGAGGGAGAGATGTGTGACGTGTGAGGGAGAGATGTGTGACGTGTGAGGGAGAGATGTGTGACGTGTGAAGGAGTGATGTGTTGACACAGCGAGACAAGGTAACGCGGAGACAGATATGGAAACCAGGCAAGATGGCAAGAGGGAGACAAGGCAAAGAAAGATAGAAAAATAAGACGAAAGGAGACATGGAGACAAGACGGAGAAAGAGACAGGGCGATAAGACAGAGAGGGGGAGACAACTAAGGTAACACGGAGAGGGAGGTAAAGAGGGAACTAAGTGGGATATACAACAGAGACCGGTAAAAGAGAGGAGGAAGCAAGCAATGGGGAGAAGAGACGAAGAAAAGGAATGTGTGTGCTGTACGTTAACTCAGCGATACATTTAACAATACTGCCCGAGAGAAATAAGAAGTTTTGAAACTGACACTAGATTTTCATAACGTCAAATTTCATTCATTATATCAGTCAAAATCATTTACATACCAGTTTTGAAAAGTGATTTTGTTGGACTCTACTCCTAGAAGAAAAATAAAATTAGTTTGGAAATGACAATAAGGATAGTTACAAGTATGAAATAGCTACGTGTAGTTTTTAAAGTGATTCACTTAAATCTCTTGCAATATCTAAAAAATTAGTAATGTAGCTTCACTGCTTGTTGTAGCGGTCAGCAACTAATTCTACCAGTAAGTGATATGCTTAAGGTGGAACATGGGTTATTCTGTATAGTTTGGAGCTCAGGCTATGATACTACTGTATGTGTGTGTGTGTGTGCGTGTGTGTTGTGTGTGTGTGTGTGTGTGTTGTGTGTGTGTTGTGTGTGTGTGTTGTGTGTGTTGTGTGTGTGTGTGTGTGTGTTGTTGTGTGTGTGTGTGTGTGTGTGTGTGTGTGTTGTGCGTGTTGTGCGTGTTGTGTGTGTTGTGCGTGTTGTGTGTGTTGTATGTGCTGTGTGTGTTGTGTGTGTTGTGCGTGTTGTGCGTGTTGTGTGTGTGTGTGTTGTGTGTGTGTGTGTGTGTGTGTGTGTGTTGTGTGTGTGTGTGTGTGTGTGTTGTGTGTGTTGTGCGTGTTGTGCGTGTTGTGCGTGTTGTGCGTGTTGTGCGTGTTGTGTGTGTTGTGTGTGTTGTGCGTGTTGTGCGTGTTGTGCGTGTTGTGCGTGTTGTGCGTGTTGTGCGTGTTGTGCGTGTTGTGCGTGTTGTGTGTGTTGTGCGTGTGTGTGTGTGTTGTGTATGTGTGTTGTGTGTGTGTGTTGTGTGTTGTGTGTGTGTGTTGTGTGTGTTGTGTGTGTTGTGTGTGTTGTGTGTGTTGTGTGTGTTGTGTGTTGTGTGTGTTGTGTGTGTGTGTGTGTGTGTGTGTGTGTGTTGTGTGTGTGTGTTGTGTGTGTGTGTTGTGTGTTGTGTGTGTTGTGTGGTGTGTGTGTTGTGTGTGGTGTGTGTGTTGTGTGTGGTGTGTGTGTTGTGTGTTGTGTGTGTGTGTGTGTTGTGTGTGGTGTGTGGTGTGTGTGTTGTGTGTGGTGTGTGGTGTGTGTGTTGTGTGTGTGTGTGTGTGTGTGTGTGTGTGTGTGTGTGTGTGTGTGTGTGTGTGTGTGTGTGTGTGTGGTGTGTGTTGTGTGGTGTGTGTTGTGTGTGTGTGTGTGTGTGTGCGTGTGTGTATGTGTGTGTGTGTGTGTGTGTTGTGTGTGTGTGTGTGTGTGTGTGTGTGTGTGTGTTGTGTGTGTGTGTGTGTGTTGTGTGTGGTGTGTGTGTTGTGTGTGTGTTGTGTGTGTGTTGTGTGTGGTGTGTGTGGTGTGTGTGGTGTGTGGTGTGTGTGGTGTGTGGTGTGTGTGTTGTGTGGTGTGTGTGTTGTGTGTGTTGTGTGTGTTGTGTGTGTTGTGTGTGTTGTGTGTGTTGTGTGTGTTGTGTGTGTGGTGTGTGTGGTGTGTGTTGTGTGTGTTGTGTGTGTTGTGTGTGTTGTGTGTGTGTGTGTGTGTGTATTGTGTGTGTATGTGTGTGTGTATTGTGTGTGTGTGTGTTTGTGTGTGTTGTGTGTGTTGTGTGTGTGTGAGTGTTGTGAGTGTTGTGCGTGTTGTGTGTGTTGTGTGTGTTGTGTGTGTTGTGTGTGTTGTGTGTGTTGTGTGTGTTGTGTGTGTTGTGTGTGTTGTGTGTGTGTGTGTGTGTTGTGCGTGTTGTGTGTGTTGTGCGTGTTGTGTGTGTTGTGCGTGTTGTGTGTGTTGTGCGTGTTGTGTGTGTTGTGCGTGTTGTGTGTGTTGTGCGTGTTGTGTGTGTTGTGCGTGTTGTGTGTGTTGTGCGTGTTGTGTGTGTTGTGCGTGTTGTGTGTGTTGTGTGTGGTGTGTGTGGTGTGTGTGGTGTGTGTGGTGTGTGTGGTGTGTGTGGTGTGTGTTGTGTGTGTTGTGTGTGTGGTTTTCCCCTTCTTATATTTACAAAGTTCGCTTTCAACTCCAACTGTGATCTTTCTATCTCTTTTTTCCTTCCTTTCCTTCTTTCCCACTGACTGAGGGATTTGTGTTGGATGTACAGTAAAGGGGAAACAAGATGTTTAGTGTAGAAGGAAGGAAGAGCAACGTCAGTGATTTAATAAGAATGAATTGATTTAGCGTTAACAGCTTCACGGAGACTATTCCAGTGCTACACACGGAACTCCCCAGGACAGTTGTGTTACTGTATCATTCTTCTTCTTAATAAAGATCTTAATAGTTCTTTGAGAAGAATGTGTTTATGATCTTGAAAGTTGAAATGAGGTCACATCTTAGCTTCCTTCTTTTACTTTACTTATAGTCTTTCTTAATGTGGTTTCCTTCTTTAAAACGATTCGAATTTTGCTGCTCTTCTTTATCCTCTCTTAAGTTTATCCAGAACTGGACAGCCTTTCCAAGGTGGAGTCTGACGTGATTACTATCCATTTTTATTATTCGTCTGGGTGTTTCGCGCTCGATATTCCTTGTTGTGATATCCAACATCCTGTTGGTTTTGAGGCTCGTAACAAGGCATTGTTTCGTTTATTTTAATTAACCCCTTGTGAGACTTTTATTGTCTTTTTTTGGTGTCAATGGTTTGGTCTATTTGAGAGAGAGAGAGAGAGAGAGAGAGAGAGAGAGAGAGACAGAGACAGAGAGAGAGAATACACAAACGCGAGGTGGTCTGTGTGACTGCCAGTGGTGTTCAGGTAGGTGGCTGGGGACACAGACTCATCGATTGCCAAGTTATATTCAGGTGGAATAATGGGAAACTGAGGGTCTTCCTTGATGACAGGTCACTCCGTTTTATCTCCCTACCAAACCATGTCTCAAATAGTTTTTTTTATTCTGCCACTCTTTGTATATTAAATATTTATGTATGCTCATGTATACATTACATATACGTGTGTGTGTACTCGCCTAATTCACCTAATTGTGGTTGCAGGGGTCGAGACTCAGCTCCTGGCCCCGCCTCTTAACCGACCGCTACTAAGTCCTCTCTCCCCCTGCTACATATGCTTTATCATACCTCGTCTTAAAACTATGTATAGTTCCTGCCTCCACTACATCGCTTACCACACTATTCCACTTCCTAACTACTCTGTGACTGAAGAAATACTTCCTAATATCCCTTTGACTCATCTGAGTCTTCAGCTTCCAATTGTGACCCCTTGTTTCTGTGTCCCATCTCTGGAACATCCACGCAGTATTTTGTATGTCGTTATCGTGTGTGTGTGTGTGTGTGTGTGTGTGTGTGTGTGTGTGTGTGTGTGTACTCACCTATTTGTGGTTGCAGGGGTCGAGTCCTAGCTCCTGGTGTGTGTGTGTGTGTGTGTGTGTGTGTGTGTGTGTGTGTCGTGCCGAATAAGTAAAACTGGTCAATTAGCAAGAACTCATTTGAAATTAAGTCCTCTCTAAATTTTTTCAGTTATGTAAAAATTAATAACTTTATACCAAAAGTATCTTAGAAAACTTACCTAACCTTATTATAATAAACACAATTTAATTTAGCCTAATTCAACTAAATATGTTTTACATAAGTTTACAATAATTTAATAAACACAATGAAATACATTTTTTTTAGTTAGGTTCAGAATGATTTTTGCGAAATTATTCCATATACAAATCTTCGCTTGCCTTATTCGGCAAGAAGAGCGTTGCTATTTAAGCCAAAACCGCAAGATTTACCTATTCGGCACGACATATATATATATATATATATATATATATATATATATATATATATATATATATATATATATATATTTCTGCGAAATTTTGAGAGCTTCTCCAATAGAAGAAATTTTCTTCCTCTGTAGTATTAAAGTCATAAAAACAAACCAACTTTCTCTCTTCACTGTTTCTGGTTGCTGTTGCTTCTGATACTGCTGCTGCTGTTGCTACTGCTCCTGCTGCAACTGCTCATGCTGCTGCTGGTATTGCTGCTGTGTAAATTTCTCTCTCTTCTCTCTTTCAAGAGTCTGTTCCTACGCTTGCCTGCCTTCTTTCACTCTTTACTCTTCAGACTACGGGTTCAGTCACCTCTTTTTTAACTATGCTTCTTGTAAGAAGAGGTGGAAATAGGGATGCAAGGCTGTGATCAGTGGGAAAGGGAGAGGCAATAATAGTATCTATACACACAAGAAAACAATCTATGGAAATCCACTCAGTGGAAGAAACGGGGAAAGCCACGACACCGACGATAAACACAAAACCGACCGCCACAGAACGAAGTTTGAAGAGGATATCTTTAAATAAACACGAATATTCACATATCCACCCACCAGATAAATGTTCATATATGCTACGGAGGGAACAATGGTGTTTTAATACAGATTGCAGCTACTTTTTTTTTTCACCATGTGAGCTTAGTTGCCCAAAATTCCTTCCGAGAAGAGCAATGTGCTACAAAATCGGATGTCAGGAAAATGAAAGCAGGACAAACAGGCACACTGTAATATATTTGTTAAATTGAAGAACATTATATGTTGCAAAAGGAACTTTAACTGGGACAACGGTTTTCGTTTGTTGTATAGACTTGATAAAGTCTGACGAAGCTCTTCACAGGGCAATGTTGTCCAGGTTAACGATTATTCTGCGTCATGTGTTTGCTCTTCAGTCAGGACTGGTTGTGTCAATACAGCATGAAGGGGATTTGTAAAAGATATCCTTACGAAAGGTTACGTAATTTTATTATGGAAAAGTTTCGCCCACGAGGGAACGAGACGGATAAATGGGGAAATATGTAGAAGTGTGGAGCTAACTGCAGTGTAGGTTAAGGAACGGAATGGTTAATGGCGTCACCTGACGATTTTTAAGGCATAAAACAAGTATAGCCAAATCTCTGGAGATATCGAAGTTCCAAGTGCTCAAAACAACTGTATTGCCAAGACTAATGACTGCAGATTCTATACAACGGCATTCACATAAATCCTCTTCCTTGATGATAAGTTTGGCATTATTTCAATTCATCAAGTAGTCGTGGCTGTTCCTATGGATAACACACACACACACACACACACACACACTAACATTGCCAGTACGACAGGAGTGTACGTTCACCGATACGAGTGTACGACTCTTAGAGTTCTCTCTCACACAGCTGAACCTCTCGTTAAACTCACGCAGGAAGAGAACTCTGAAGACAAGCTTTCCTTCCTGGATGTACTCCTAGGTAGAATTAAACTATTTTGAGGTGTACCGAAAACCAACTGGTAAGGAAGAATTTACTGTCCTTCCACCTGGACCACAACAAGACGATTTTATGTGAAGGTCAACAAGGTATGTAGGCCAGAACACGGTGAGAATGAATGTGACAACATTCATCGGATCTTCTCTAAATGACACTTCCCATCTCACATTTCATAAATGACAGACGTCGTGATCTCAGGATCAACACCCAGAAGCATGACAATCTCCAGAAAGATTTGTCATCTTTCCCAACAGTAATCTGAGTTTCAGTGGGGGGAAATAAATGGGATTAAATCTGGAGTATCTGAGAGAGTTAGAGCAAAGGAAGGGGTAGCAGTAATGTTAAATGATCAGTTATGGAAGGAGAAAAGAGAATATGAATGTGTAAATTCAAGAATTATGTGGATTAAAGTAAAGGTTGGATGCGAGAAGTGGGTCATAATAAGCGTGTATGCACCTGGAGAAGAGAGGAATGCAGAGGAGAGAGAGAGATTTTGGGAGATGTTAAGTGAATGTATAGGAGCCTTTGAACCAAGTGAGAGAGTAATTGTTGTAGGGGACCTGAATGCTAAAGTAGGAGAAACTTTTAGAGAGGGTGTGGTAGGTAAGTTTGGGGTGCCAGGTGTAAATGATAATGGGAGCCCTTTGATTGAACTTTGTATAGAAAGGGGTTTAGTTATAGGTAATACATATTTTAAGAAAAAGAGGATAAATAAGTATACACGATATGATGTAGGGCGAAATGACAGTAGTTTGTTGGATTATGTATTGGTAGATAAAAGACTGTTGAGTAGACTTCAGGATGTACATGTTTATAGAGGGGCCACAGATATATCAGATCACTTTCTAGTTGTAGCTACACAGAGTAAAAGGTAGATGGGATACAAGGAGAATAGAAGCATCAGGGAAGAGAGAGGTGAAAGTTTATAAACTAAAAGAGGAGGCAGTTAGGGTAAGATATAAACAGCTATTGGAGGATAGATGGGCTAATGAGAGCATAGGCAATGGGGTCGAAGAGGTATGGGGTAGGTTTAAAAATGTAGTGTTAGAGTGTTCAGCAGAAGTTTGTGGTTACAGGAAAGTGGGTGCAGGAGGGAAGAGGAGCGATTGGTGGAATGATGATGTAAAGAGAGTAGTAAGGGAGAAAAAGTTAGCATATGAGAAGTTTTTACAAAGTAGAAGTGATGCAAGGAGGGAAGAGTATATGGAGAAAAAGAGAGAGGTTAAGAGAGTGGTAAAGCAATGTAAAAAGAGAGCAAATGAGAGAGTGGGTGAGATGTTATCAACAAATTTTGTTGAAAATAAGAAAAAGTTTTGGAGTGAGATTAACAAGTTAAGAAAGCCTAGAGAACAAATGGATTTGTCAGTTAAAAATAGGAGAGGAGAGTTATTAAATGGAGAGTTAGAGGTATTGGGAAGATGGAGGGAATATTTTGAGGAATTGTTAAATGTTGATGAAGATAGGGAAGCTGTGATTTCGTGTATAGGGCAAGGAGGAATAACATCTTGTAGGAGTGAGGAAGAGCCAGTTGTGAGTGTGGGGGAAGTTCGTGAGGCAGTAGGTAAAATGAAAGGGGGTAAGGCAGCCGGGATTGATGGGATAAAGATAGAAATGTTAAAAGCAGGTGGGGATATAGTTTTGGAGTGGTTGGTGCAATTATTTAATAAATGTATGGAAGAGGGTAAGGTACCTAGGGATTGGCAGAGAGCATGCATAGTTCCTTTGTATAAAGGCAAAGGGGATAAAAGAGAGTGCAAAAATTATAGGGGGATAAGTCTGTTGAGTGTACCTGGTAAAGTGTATGGTAGAGTTATAATTGAAAGAATTAAGAGTAAGACGGAGAATAGGATAGCAGATGAACAAGGAGGCTTTAGGAAAGGTAGGGGGTGTGTGGACCAGGTGTTTACAGTGAAACATGTAAGTGAACAGTATTTAGATAAGGCTAAAGAGGTCTTTGTGGCATTTATGGATTTGGAAAAGGCGTATGACAGGGTGGATAGGGGGGCAATGTGGCAGATGTTGCAAGTGTATGGTGTAGGAGGTAGGTTACTGAAAGCAGTGAAGAGTTTTTACGAGGATAGTGAGGCTCAAGTTAGAGTATGTAGGAAAGAGGGAAATTTTTTCCCAGTAAAAGTAGGCCTTAGACAAGGATGTGTGATGTCACCGTGGTTGTTTAATATATTTATAGATGGGGTTGTAAGAGAAGTAAATGCGAGGGTCTTGGCAAGAGGCGTGGAGTTAAAAGATAAAGAATCACACACAAAGTGGGAGTTGTCACAGCTGCTCTTTGCTGATGACACTGTGCTCTTGGGAGATTCTGAAGAGAAGCTGCAGAGATTGGTGGATGAATTTGGTAGGGTGTGCAAAAGAAGAAAATTAAAGGTGAATACAGGAAAGAGTAAGGTTATGAGGATAACAAAAAGATTAGGTGATGAAAGATTGAATATCAGATTGGAGGGAGAGAGTATGGAGGAGGTGAACGTATTCAGATATTTGGGAGTGGACGTGTCAGCAGATGGGTCTATGAAAGATGAGGTGAATCATAGAATTGATGAGGGAAAAAGAGTGAGTGGTGCACTTAGGAGTCTGTGGAGACAAAGAACTTTGTCCTTGGAGGCAAAGAGGGGAATGTATGAGAGTATAGTTTTACCAACGCTCTTATATGGGTGTGAAGCGTGGGTGATGAATGTTGCAGCGAGGAGAAGGCTGGAGGCAGTGGAGATGTCATGTCTGAGGGCAATGTGTGGTGTGAATATAATGCAGAGAATTCGTAGTTTGGAAGTTAGGAGGAGGTGCGGGATTACCAAAACTGTTGTCCAGAGGGCTGAGGAAGGGTTGTTGAGGTGGTTCGGACATGTAGAGAGAATGGAGCGAAACAGAATGACTTCAAGAGTGTATCAGTCTGTAGTGGAAGGAAGGCGGGGTAGGGGTCGGCCTAGGAAGGGTTGGAGGGAGGGGGTAAAGGAGGTTTTGTGTGCGAGTGGCTTGGACTTTCAGCAGGCATGCGTGAGCGTGTTTGATAGGAGTGAATGGAGACAAATGGTTTTTAATACTTGACGTGCTGTTGGAGTGTGAGCAAAGTAACATTTATGAAGGGATTCAGGGAAACCGGCAGGCCGGACTTGAGTCCTGGAGATGGGAAGTACAGTGCCTGCACTCTGAAGGAGGGGTGTTAATGTTGCAGTTTAAAAACTGTAGTGTAAAGCACCCTTCTGGCAAGACAGTGATGGAGTGAATGATGGTGAAAGTTTTTCTTTTTCGGGCCACCCTGCCTTGGTGGGAATCGGCCAGTGTGATAATAATAATAATAATAACTTTTTCCAAGTGCAATCTTTCAGTCGTCCCTTCTGCCAGCACTACCATGAGAGACTTAATCACCACGAAGATCACTAGTGTAGTCAACACCAAAGCTGAAGTTTGTCTTACCATGAGAAGGATGCGAGTAAACAAATAGGACAGATAAGAAGAGGATTACACACCTGTGTTAATAAACGTGAATACTTGACAGCGTTAACAATGCCTGTATTATTAACTGGAATAACCACCGCCACTTAAGTGGAAAGATGTCTGTCTGTGCCTCTCTTACTCAAACACACACACACACACACACACACACACACACACACACACACACACACACGCATTTTAATGTCCACTAGTAAGTGTTGGATACAATATACACAACCTGGGAGGAAGTGAAGAAACTTCTACGTGAGTTAGATGCCTCGAAGGCGATGGGACCAGATAATCTCTCTCCGTGGGTACTGAGAGAGGGAGCAGAGGCAGTGTGTGTGCTGCTAACAACAATCTTCAAGTATATCGAAAAGAGCAACTACCTGGCGTGGAAAACACCGAACGTGGTGACAGCTTTTAAGAAAGGACACACAGGCAGCACTAAACTACAGACCAGTATTACTAACATGTATAGTATGTAAAGTTATAGAGAAGATTATCAGAAGAGTGGTGGAGCACCTAGAAAGGAGTGGGTTCATGTATGACAACCAGCACGACTTCGTGGTGGGAAAATTCTGTATTATAAACCTGCTGGAGTTCTACAAGGAAACAGAAGTAAAACAGTGGATATATATATATATATATATACACAGAGAGAGAGAGAGAGAGATAGAGATTGGTATATTGAATGTACTTGGATTTTAAGAAGGCTTTCGAAACAGTACCACACAAGAGACTGGTTGAAAATCTAGAGAAGTAGACAGGAGTAACATTAAAAGCACTTCAGTGGATCGAGGTATTCCTGACCGGTAGGAAACAACGAGTGATGATCCGTAACTATCGGAAAAGGTGCATGTAATGAATGAGGTTCCACAAAGATCCTAGGGCCGGAGCTATTTCCTGTATATATGAATGCCATTATAGAAGGGATATAGTGAGAGGTGTCCCTGTTCGCAGACGACGTGAAACTATTGAGGAAAATACAAGTTTAGGAGAACCAGGAACGGTTACATGTGGATCTGGACAGGTTGCAAGGCTGGTCTGACAAATCGCTCATTTAACCCCTCCAAGTGCAAAATTGTGAAGCTTGAAAAGAACAAAGATGACCACAGAGAGTACAGGCTCTGGGGATGGAGGCAAAGGTTGCCGAACATATCCCCTGAGGCGCACATCAACGAAAAATATGTTGTAGTAAATGCGTGTCCGGCAAATCTGCGAATAGCTTTTCATCATCTAAGCAAGGAGTCATTCACAATACTGTACACCGTATACGTCAAGCCCATATTGGAGTATCAGCACCAGTATGGAACTAACACCTGGTCAAGCATATTAAGAAATTAGAGAAAGTGCAGAGGTTTACAAGAAGACTAGTCCCGGAACTACGAGGCATGTCCTTTGACGAGAGGTTAAGGGAACTCACCCTGATGACAATGAAGGACAGGAGGACTAGAGGGATATGATAACGACGTACAAAATAGAGAGAGGAACCGACAGGGTAAACAGGGACAGAATGTTTCAGAGATGGAAAATTAGAACAGGAAGGCACAGCTGGAAGTTGAAAACTAGAACGAGTCATAGGGATGTTAGGGAGTATTTCTTTAGCTTCAGAGTTGTGGAACAGTTTGGAGAGTAACTGGGTAAAGGCGAGATGTATATATAACTTTAAGAAGTGATACGACAAGACTCTTGAAATCAGGAGATAGACCAAGTAGTGACCAGCGAAAAGGCAGGACCAGGAGCTGCGAATAGACCCCTGCAACCACATATAGGCGAGTAAGCGTACACACACACACACACACACACACTAAAAGCTTGCTCCCTCCGTCAGTATTTACATATAATCGCCAGGTCCCACTCTGCTGGACGAGTTATCACCTCTCGTCTGAATTCCCGATGAGCTCCACAATCTGTGCATGCGACGGCAAGCCACGTGTTCCACAGTCTAAATACAATAGCTTAGGTCTGTAACGCGGACGCACTCAGTGTTTAGCTAGGATTTCTGCTTGAGCCTTCCAGACTGTGTGTGTGTGTGTGTGTGTGTGTGTGTGTTTACTCGTGACTTCGAGAGCCTTATCATACGTCTTCCTAAAGCTATGTATGGATCCTGCCTCCATCAATCCGATGTCCAGGTCGCTCCACTTCAAGTCCACCATCCCTGTGACTCATCTGTGTTAATTTCCAGCGGTGCCCTTTTCTTTGTTTCCCGCATCTCGAACCTGTCCTCGTCCACCCTACCATTTCCTCTCAGTATTTTGTACGTTATCATGTCTGCCCTAGTTCTCTACTCTGTCCTCAGGTTTAGCTCTTTTGCTCCTTTAGGTCCTATTTTTTTTTTTTTGGGGGGGGGGGGCATGCTTGATGAGGTGAAGGTTCCATGCTGGTGCTGCATTTTTTTCAATATGGACTTGATATACGCCGTATATAGTCATGAATTTCTCATTGTTTAGGTCCCTTGTAACTAGTCTTAGATTTACCAGATGTGAGTTTGCTGCAGCCGCTATTTAGCTGATATGTGTATGAGCCTTTGGCGAAATATTCGGTACAATGCTCACCCCGATGTCTTCTCTGAGTGAGGTTTGCAGCCTATGCCACCCGAGCTGTACTCCGTTTACGGTCTTTCTTCCCCCATCACTAGTCTTCATAATCTTCTACTGGCTGGACTTAACTTTTAGCAGCCACTTGTCAAACCAATCGTGCAGCTTGTTCAGGTCCATCTATAGTCTTTTCTAGCTCTCACCTGCATGAATTATGCTCATTAGTTTCACACCATCTGTGAAGAGGGATGCCTCTGACTATCCCTTCTACCATGTCATTAACATGTGCAAGAAATAGTATAAGTCACAGTACTGATTCTTGTGGAACTCCACTTGACAGTCTTGTCCGGAGAGTCACTCGCTGATTTCTTCCTGATACGCATTCCTTGATTCATTACAGTGCCTTCCCTATTATTACAGCACGCTCCTCTAGCTTTTGTTCCCAGTCACTTGTGAGGAGCTGTGTTAAAGACAGTCAGTCTTCTGACCCCTTCCCATCTCCCCTGTCTCTTCTGCCTTTCTTCTGTTGCCCTTTAGAATTCTATTGAGTTTATGAGACAGGTTTTACCTTCTCCGAAGCCGTGCTGGATGCTGTTTGTGAACACACTTTTCATAATCTCCGCGCGCGCGCGCGTGTGTGTGTGTGTGTGTGTGTGTGTGTGTGTGTGTGTGTGTGTGTGTGTGTGTGTGTGTTGGTTCACTTACACACTGTGTGCGCTTATGTATAGTCACACAATGCATGTATTCATTACTTTCTATGTATGATATACACACAGGCTAGTTCTGGTGATCGTGCGCCAGTGTTTTATGTGATAGAAAACAAAAATATAGGAACATAGTTTTTTATACCCATTCTGGTAGTGTACATATTAATGAAAACATTTGCATATTGATGCACACTGTGACCATAAGAGAAGTGAGTGTTTTACTGTGTTTGTTGTTGCTACTGCACTAACTAGACTGCCATACACATGCATGAATGCACGTACACGAACACACACACACACACACACACACACACACACACACACACACAATATAAATTAATATATCTTCTACAAATAGGAAAATGGGTGGCAAAGTCTTTCAGAATCGTTAGGGAAATCCCAATGAGGCTGATTTAGTACAAATATAAAAACAACTTCTGTAGTAATCTGTTATATCAATTCACGTATCTTTCTATCCACATATAGTCATATATTAACGGCGAGTTAAACAAGAAAAGCATGGTGTAATGTCTACCAACAAAACGAACAAAAACTATACCAAAAATAAGAAAAATCTGAACAATATTCGGCAACAACGAATTCAAGAGATGTGAGGACCAGCTGTCACGTTATAATATTTATGATATCGTATATTTAAATGCAAAGTACATACGAAGGACTTTCCTTTTTTTATTTATTTAAAGAGAGATGTAAAGAATTTTCCGGCCCCCGAGACCTTCATGAAGATCCCAGGACCGAAACTTTTTTTTTTTCTAATGAATATATCTTAGTTTATGCTGTAGTGTCTTCAATCCACTGTGTCGGTATTACTTACCAGGGTTTATACCGAAGACTTTCTGCGAGTACCATCAGCAGGGAGAAACAGAGGTACCAAGTGGTAATAAGCGGATGCTAGTAAATGTTAATTCACATGTAAGCAGAATGGGAGTCACCGGGAGGAATTATGGCCCAAGAATCACTGGCCAAAATATTATATAACGAACTGAGCGCTAAAGAGGAGAGAACGACAGCCTTGCAACTACAAATTGGTAATCATGCACTCCACACTTCTCGCTGCAAACGCTCGAAATGGACTTTTGACCATAATCAAATATATTAAAGTGCCTTTGAGAGCGACCGTTAATTTGCTTGTCTTTGTTGAGCAACTTTGTTTTACTAATATTTGTGGAGACAAACATACACATCGTGTCTTCACTTCCCGGTGTAATGGTGTCGCTTGATAGCGGGAATTATTGTCAGTGTGCGTGTGTTCTTACCTGTTTGTGATGAATAAGACACTTTTGGAACAATTGGGAATCTTGATTCTGGAGACGTTTTGCTAAACAGTGGCTTCTTCAGTCCAATGTAGCAAAACAGAAGATAATGAGGAGTTGAGGTAATCAGTCCCTCAACCTCTAGCTCTGTTGAACGAGTGTATTTGCAATAAAGCCGTTTGTAGTCAATGTATGTTTTCAGTGCGGTATATTTCGCGTCACGAACACTGATACTGACAGCGTGTCTAAAGAGCCAGGAATGATCATAATATACTCGTCTCGTGTGTGTAGATTGACGTAGCCTCGACAATTGTCTAGATTTCAACAGCTGATAACCTTGAAATACCACACGATCATTCATTTTCTTCCATTAAATTCTCTCTCTCTCTCTCTCTCTCTCTCTCTCTCTCTCTCTCTCTCTCTCTCTCTCTCTCTCAGATGAATCACAGGGATGTTAGGAAGTAATTCTTTAGAGTTCTCAGGAAGTGGAATAGTCTGGAGAGAGATGTAGTGGAGGCAGGATCCATACATAGCTTTAAGAAGTGGTATAATAAAGCTCCTGGAGAAGGGAGAGAATAGCCCTTGTAGCGACCAGTGAAGAGGCAGGGCCAGGAGCTATGAATCGACCCCTAAAACCACAATTAGGTAAGCGCTCGCACGCACGCACGCACATATCATCCACACACCTCAGAAGACTCGAATCTGCCACTAAACAATCTTTAAAGCCCAACACACGCAAAAAAAAATCACCATTTTGTTTAGACTTCCATTAAAATTTCAGTCCTCCGGGAGCAGTCCGGAAAACACATTGACCCGAAAATATCTCAAAATTACTCATTTATTTTTTAAGTAATCATTTAACCTTTGTGACGAGGTTCAGGACGCAGTTCTGGCATGCAAAGGTGTGCAAGGTGACTTGTATGTTTGTATTGTTAGTCAGTTGCCCTCACGACCTCTCTTGTTCTCCCATCTCTCAAGTCATAAAAGATATTCTTGATTAACAAATTTTCAGAAATTTCTGACGAGTGTGTTTATAGAAGCCCACGTAACATAAATGTGGAATATTTGATTTAGGGCAAACTGGAGAAAGCTTATGTTTTGTTGACAATTTTGAGAGAGAGAGAGAGAGAGAAATATGGAGAGAAAGTCACAAAGTTGGAGAGAGAGAGCCGTACACATAAAAAAAAGAGGGAAATTGTAAAAGAAGGAAGACTAAATGGAAAGGAGAGGAGAAAAGCTTGAGAATTGACAGGAAATTTTCAATTGTGGGGTCACACACGATCCTAGTAGAATTTTTTGAAATGCACCAGGACACAGAGAGAGAGAGAGAGAGAGAGAGAGAGAGAGAGAGAGAGAGAGAGAATGCATGAGCAAATAAACGAGAGACAGAGGGAATGGCCGAGATAGAATGAACTAGAGAATAATTGAATTTTTTACACCGTATTCCAACCCACCAAAGGAAACTCAGAAATATTGTTGCTTCTCTGCAAAGAAAAAATACGATCACCGTCCTGCCCTTTGTAAATCAACAGTGGACCAGTGGAGCCTTTGAGTAGCAGAGTCCTATGGTCGCCTCTGAGCTACAAGCAAATATACACAACTCTGTTGCGTGAGTTGCAAGATCAGAGGGTCCTGGCCACCCATAGGTTAACTAGTGTCATTTTTATTTTTGTCTTTTATTGGACCATACGACTAATGGCGAAAATGGGAAGGGGAAGAACTGGGAAAGGCTACAGCGGTGGTATCAAAGAAAGATTGTCAGTAGAAAAGAGAACTATGAACAGTTACTAGGTCAGACCACTCTTAGTAGGTTTCGAGAGGATTTTTTTTGTCATAAATTGACGAGTGTTTCTATTTAGGTTCTAACTAGGGTTCACAAGTAGGGAAAATGTGTGTCAGTTTCTGATCTTGGTAGCTTCTGTGTCTGTATTATAGGACAGAGAAAAATAAAGTCACATTTCGTTAACTGGAACAATTCACCATAAACCAGTACTTTTGAGAGGAGCCTTATGACAACGTTTCGGTCCGTCTCGGATCCTTTTCAGATCACAAATGCAGGTTCTAGGTATTCAACGATGGTGTTGCATTATCAGAACCTTCCTATCAAGCGAGAGTGAGACTTTAAAATTGATAATACTATGTGAATTAGACCCGACATCTCGACTGATTCGAGTTCCAAATGTGTAACAAACAGTTGCTGTCTTTCTCTTGTTTAGCTGGAGCTCTCTCGTGTGTGATCATCTCTGTATAGACTCAGTAACTCATGACTTGGTAATGATCTACATAAAGTGAAATATTGTCCTTAACAAGGATTTGCTTTACACAAAATGTCCTTCTACCGTACTTGTGGGCGATACCTGTCATTCTACACTACCATACTCGTCTACCTACCGTACTTGTGGGCGATACCTGTCATTCTACACTACCATACTCGTCTACAATACCAGCCATCCTACACTACCATACTCGTCTATAATACCTGCCATTCTGCACTACCATACTTGTCTACAATACCAGCCATCCTACACTACCATACTCTACAATACCTGCCAATCTGCACTACCATACTCGTCTATAATACCTGCCATCCTACACTACCATACTCGTCTATAATACCTGCCATTCTACACTACCATACTCGTCAATATTACCTGCCATCCTACACTACCATACTCGTCTATAATACCTGCCATTCTACACTACCATACTCGTCTATAATACCTGCCATTCTACACTACCATACTCGTCTATAATACCTGCTATCCTACACTACCATACTCGTCTACAATACCAGCCATCCTACACTACCATACTCGTCTACAATACCTGCCATTCTGCACTACCATACTCGTCTATAATACCTGCCATCCTACACTACCATACTCGTCTATAATACCCGCCATCCTACACTACCATACTCGTCTACAATACCTGCCATTCTGCACTACCATACTCGTCTATAGTACCTGCCATCCTACACTACCATACTCGTCTATAATACCTGCCATCCTACACTACCATACTCGTCTATAATACCCGCCATCCTACACTACCATACTCGTCTATAATACCTGCCATCCTACACTACCATACTCGTCTATAATACCTGCCATCCTACACTACCATACTCGTCTATAATACCTGCCATTCTCCACTACCATACTCGTCTACAATACCAGCCATCCTACACTACCATATTCGTCTACAATACCTGCCATTCTGCACTACCATACTCGTCTATAATACCTGCCATCCTACACTACCATAGTCTATAATACCTGTCATTTTGCACTACCATACTCGTCTACAATACCTGCTATCCTACACTACCATACTCGTCTACAATACCTGCCATCCTACACTACCGTACTCGTCTATAATACCTGCCATCCTACACTACCATACTCGTCTATAATACCTGCCGCCCTGCACTGCCATACTCGTCTATAATACCTGCCATTTTGCACTACCATGCTCGTCTATAATACCTGCCATCCTACACTACCATACTCGTCTATAATACCTGCCATCCTACACTACCATACTCGTCTATAATACCTGCCATCCTACACTACCATACTCGTCTATAATACCTGCCATCCTACACTACCATACTCGTCTACAATACATGCCATCCTACACTACCATACTCGTCTACAATACCTGCCATCCTACACTACCATACTCGTCTATAATACCTGCCATCCTACACTACCATACTCGTTTATAATACCTGCCGTCCTGCACTACCATACTCGTCTATAATACCTGCCATCCTACACTACCATACTCGTCTACAATACCTGCCATCCTACACTACCATACTCGTCTACAATACCTGCCATCCTACACTACCATACTCGTCTACAATACCTGCCATCCTACACTACCATACTCGTCTACAATACCTGCCATCCTACAGTCTCTTCATTTCCTAAATCCACTTTGCTCATTTTCCAGTCTAAAATTCTGTTATGGATCTTACAAAGCACAAATAAACATATATAAATCCTAAGCAGCAATTAGAATAACCTCTATACATTCTGACTTCAAACTGAAGCCTTACTGAGGATACCTAGAGAAGCAGATAGAGGGAGAGAGATGCATAATTACATATATATATATATATATATATATATATATATATATATATATATATATATATATATATATATATATATATATATATATTCTAGGTAGTAGGTTGGTAGACAGCAACCACCCAGGGAAGTACTACCGTCCTGCCAGATGACTGTGAAACAGAAACCTGTAACTGTTTTGCATGATGGTAGGATTGCTGTTTTCTTTTTCTGTCTCATAAACACGCTAGATAACAGGGATATCTTGCTACTCCTACTTACACTTTGGTCACACTTCACAGACACGCACATGCATATATATATATACATACATCTAGGTTTTTCTCCTTTTTCTAAATAGCTCTTGTTCTTTTTTATTTCTTCTATTGTCCATGGGGAAGTGGAAAAGAATCTTTCCTCCGTAGGCCGTGCGTGTCGTATGAGGCGACTAAAATGCCGGGAGCAATGGGCTAGTAACCCCTTCTCCTGTAGACATTTACTAAAAAAGAGAAGAAAAACTTTATAAAACTGGGATGCTTAAATGTGCGTGGATGTAGTGCGGATGACAAAAAACAGATGATTGCTGATGATATGAATGAAAAGAAGTTGGATGTCCTGGCCCTAAGCGAAACAAAGCTGAAGGGGGTAGGGGAGTTTCAGTGGGGAGAAATAAATGGGATTAAATCTGGAGTATCTGAGAGAGTTAGAGCAAAGGAAGGGGTAGCAGTAATGTTGAATGATCAGTTATGGAAGGAGAAAAGAGAATATGAATGTGTAAATTCAAGAATTATGTGGATTAAAGTAAGGGTTGGATGCGAGAAGTGGGTCATAATAAGCGTGTATGCACCTGGAGAAGAGAGGAATGCAGAGGAGAGAGAGAGATTTTGGGAGATGTTAAGTGAATGTATAGGAGCCTTTGAACCAAGTGAGAGAGTAATTGTGGTAGGGGACCTGAATGCTAAAGTAGGAGAAACTTTTAGAGAGGGTGTGGTAGGTAAGTTTGGGGTGCCAGGTGTAAATGATAATGGGAGCCCTTTGATTGAACTTTGTATAGAAAGGGGTTTAGTTATAGGTAATACATATTTTAAGAAAAAGAGGATAAATAAGTATACAAGATATGATGTAGGGCGAAATGACAGTAGTTTGTTGGATTATGTATTGGTAGATAAAAGACTGTTGAGTAGACTTCAGGATGTACATGTTTATAGAGGGGCCACAGATATATCAGATCACTTTCTAGTTGTAGCTACACTGAGAGTAAAAGGTAGATGGGATACAAGGAGAATAGAAGTATCAGGGAAGAGAGAGGTGAAGGTTTATAAACTAAAAGAGGAGGCAGTTAGGGTAAGATATAAACAGCTATTGGAGGATAGATGGGCTAATGAGAGCATAGGCAATGGGGTCGAAGAGGTATGGGGTAGGTTTAAAAATGTAGTGTTAGAGTGTTCAGCAGAAGTTTGTGGTTACAGGAAAGTGGGTGCGGGAGGGAAGAGGAGCGATTGGTGGAATGATGATGTAAAGAGAGTAGTAAGGGAGAAAAAGTTAGCATATGAGAAGTTTTTACAAAGTAGAAGTGATGCAAGGAGGGAAGAGTATATGGAGAAAAAGAGAGAGGTTAAGAGAGTGGTGAAGCAATGTAAAAAGAGAGCAAATGAGAGAGTGGGTGAGATGTTATCAACAAATTTTGTTGAAAATAAGAAAAAGTTTTGGAGTGAGATTAACAAGTTAAGAAAGCCTAGAGAACAAATGGATTTTTCAGTTAAAAATAGGAGAGGAGAGTTATTAAATGGAGAGTTAGAGGTATTGGGAAGATGGAGGGAATATTTTGAGGAATTGTTAAATGTTGATGAAGATAGGGAAGCTGTGATTTCGTGTATAGGACAAGGAGGAATAACATCTTGTAGGAGTGAGGAAGAGCCAGTTGTGAGTGTGGGGGAAGTTCGTGAGGCAGTAGGTAAAATGAAAGGGGGTAAGGCAGCCGGGATTGATGGGATAAAGATAGAAATGTTAAAAGCAGGTGGGGATATAGTTTTGGAGTGGTTGGTGCAATTATTTAATAAATGTATGGAAGAGGGTAAGGTACCTAGGGATTGGCAGAGAGCATGCATAGTTCCTTTGTATAAAGGCAAAGGGGATAAAAGAGAGTGCTGAGTATACCTGGTAAAGTGTATGGTAGAGTTATTATTGAAAGAATTAAGAGTAAGACGGAGAATAGGATAGCAGATGAACAAGGAGGCTTTAGGAAAGGTTGGGGGTGTGTGGACCAGGTGTTTACAGTGAAACATATAAGTGAACAGTATTTAGATAAGGCTAAAGAGGTCTTTGTGGCATTTATGGATTTGGAAAAGGCGTATGACAGGGTGGATAGGGGGGCAATGTGGCAGATGTTGCAAGTGTATGGTGTAGGAGGTAGGTTACTGAAAGCAGTGAAGAGTTTTTACGAGGATAGTGAGGCTCAAGTTAGAGTATGTAGGAAAGAGGGAAATTTTTTCCCAGTAAAAGTAGGCCTTAGACAAGGATGTGTGATGTCACCGTGGTTGTTTAATATATTTATAGATGGGGTTGTAAGAGAAGTAAATGCGAGGGTCTTGGCAAGAGGCGTGGAGTTAAAAGATAAAGAATCACACACAAAGTGGGAGTTGTCACAGCTGCTCTTTGCTGATGACACTGTGCTCTTGGGAGATTCTGAAGAGAAGTTGCAGAGATTGGTGGATGAATTTGGTAGGGTGTGCAAAAGAAAAACCCGGAGGATTATACAGGTGAATACAATTCGGGGAAAACAGATCCAATTCCCTAAATCAAGTCACCAACATCAAGGTTATGGGTGTGCAAAAGGAAAATTAAAGGTGAATACGGGAAAGAGTAAGGTTATGAGGATAAAAAAAGATTAGGTGATGAAAGATTGAATATCAGATTGGAGGGAGAGAGTATGGAGGAGGTGAATGTATTCAGATATTTGGGAGTGGACGTGTCAGCGGATGGGTCTATGAAAGATGAGGTGAATCATAGAATTGATGAGGGGAAAAGAGTGAGTGGTGCACTTAGGAGTCTGTGGAGACAAAGAACTTTGTCCTTGGAGGCAAAGAGGGGAATGTATGAGAGTATAGTTTTACCAACGCTCTTATATGGGTGTGAAGCATGGGTGATGAATGTTGCAGCGAGGAGAAGGCTGGAGGCAGTGGAGATGTCATGTCTGAGGGCAATGTGTGGTGTGAATATAATGCAGAGAATTCGTAGTTTGGAAGTTAGGAGGAGGTGCGGGATTACCAAAACTGTTGTTCAGAGGGCTGAGGAAGGGTTGTTGAGGTGGTTCGGACATGTAGAGAGAATGGAGCGAAACAGAATGACTTCAAGAGTGTATCAGTCTGTAGTGGAAGGAAGGCGGGGTAGGGGTCGGCCTAGGAAGAGTTGGAGAGAGGGGGTAAAGGAGGTTTTGTGTGCGAGGGGCTTGGACTTCCAGCAGGCATGCGTGAGCGTGTTTGATAGGAGTGAATGGAGACAAATGGTTTTTAATACTTGACGTGCTGTTGGAGTGTGAGCAAAGTAACATTTATGAAGGGGTTCAGGGAAACCGGCAAGCCGGACTTGAGTCCTGGAGATGGGAAGTACAGTGCCTGCACTCTGAAGGAGGGGTGTTAATGTTGCAGTTTAAAAACTGTAGTGTAAAGCACCCTTCTGGCAAGACAGTGATGGAGTGAATGATGGTGAAAGTTTTTCTTTTTCGGGCCACCCTGCCTTGGTGGGAATCGGCCAGTGTGATAATAAAAATATATATATATATATATTTTATATATATATATGTATATATATACACGTGCGTGCGTGTGTGTGTGTGTGTGTGTGTGTGTGTGTGTGTGTGTGTGTGTGTGTGTGTGTGTGTGTGTGTGTGTGTGTGTGTGTGTGTGTGTGTGTGTGTAGTGCCAGGCGGTATTGGGTTTTATTCCCAGGAGCACTTGGGAATATTTGCGTATGAATAGCACCAAAACAATCTTAAGAACACAGATAAATATTTTGGCAAGCATTTCGTCTTAACTTGGCCCCAGACAGCTTACCCTGCGTGAAACCTGTCAACCCCAACGACTGTTTTATGCGTCAACCGCAACGACTGTTTTAGCTGTCAATCCTAACGACTGTTTTTACTTCTGCCTCAGACACGACTCGAATCTCTAGACAGAAAATTCCCTCGGGTGTAGCTGACAGGTAAGACTTTTGAGGCTTCGACTAACATTCGTTTTCTCTCTCTTTTTTTTTTTTTTTCTTTTTTTTTTAACACAGGGTTTGACAAGGTTAGGTTAAGAATTCCTAACTTTATTGACAAGCTAAGAGCTGTTACCTACATCAGCTCATTTGAAAGCGTTTTTATTATTAAACATACAAGTAGGGAACAGGATGAAGTTGGAGCCATCTGTGGGCCAGCATTTTCATCTGATCAATTGACTATCTCGTTGACATCATAATGCTGTACGAATGTGTTCCAGACTCGAGTCATCCTGAGGATAAATGATTTTAGATGAAGTGATGTTCTGGAGAAGGGTACAGCCAGAGTGAAGTTGCTGCTTTCTGCCCGTCTTGTGGTATAGAAACTTGCTTCTCGCTGTCCTCGAAGTGGAGCCAAGTGTGGTACTTTGACAATGTTGGGCTTATACATAACAGTAAGGCCACCCACATCCCTCCTGTGTTGAAGGCTCTGCTGAAATGACAGATCTATCCAGGATGGGTCCAGGCGAGAGATGAGACGTCTTGCTCTGTTCTCTACTCTGTCAAGCAGTCGCAGATGAGAGGGGAGACAGGCAAACTAAGAAAGTGGAGCATACTCAAGGTGTGAGCATACTTGTGCCTCATACAGAATCTTGCAACCCTTAGTGTCAAGCAGATGCAAGATACCGCGAAGTGCTGTAAGCTTCCTGGCTCTCTCTCTCTCTCTCCGTCCCCCTCAAGATAGCAGATTGATTGCTACTTCCACTCACCAACTCACCCTCTTGCGTTCACAAGAAAACGAACACTCAAGGCATTACTATACACCCCCCTCTGCCTGACCTAAGGCCCAGTTTTTCTTTAATTTCGATGCTGTCCGTTAAGCTTATTAATAGGTTAATATACACTGCATTATCCTGATATCACCTAAACGCATTTAACCTACTGTTCTAAATAGCCGTGTAAACAAGATAACCGTGCTACAGACTAGTGTACAAAAGATAACTGCGTTGCAGACTCGTGTAAACAAGACCTGATAATTGTGTTGTGGATCTGCACACACAAGATATTTTAACTGAAAAAAAGGCTTGCTAGTACTGCTGTTTAACTACTGAAATAAGAGCTATATGTTCTGCTAGTTTTAAGACCTATTTAATGATTGCTTATATTCTATACCCAGAGTCATCCCACGAGCATTCCAGCTCATCTCCAAGATTCAGAATCATCCTAAGAGCATTCCAGCTCATAACCCAGGCCCAGAGGAATCCTGAAAGCATCGCGCTCATACCCTAGACCCAGAGTCATCCTGCAAGCATCACAGATCATGCCCCAGGCCTAGAGTCATCCTACAAGCATCCCAACGCATACCCTAGACCTAGGGGCATATTACAAGCATCCCAGGTCGTACCCCAGACCCAGAGTCATCCTACGAGCCTCTTCCCTCTTACCCCAGGCCTAAAGTCGTCCTACGAGCCTCCCAACTCAAACCTAATCTAACGTAAACGAGAACACAAATACTGAAAAGAGAAAGGTGACCGAGATGGCCGCCATTACCTGCTAGAGCAGCAGCCTCAGCCACTCACGGCACCGCTGGTAACACAAAACTCTGAAATATTTCGAGCGGCCAGAAAAAACGAAGGTCGAGTTGGCCAAAAATGAAGTAAGTGAGGACCAGCTTGTACCTTGTGGCTCTAACAAGCCTCAATCTCTAATTCAATAACTCTTTTACTGAACTGTATCAAAGAACACACAATTGCAGGTGACTATTTTGTTAATATTGTGGAATTTCACATTATAGTATCACTTTTTTTTTTTTACTAAATTTATTATTTTTTTTAAGTTGAAATAATTTTTTTCTAAACTGTAGTATCGCTCTCCAAATTACTCTTAAATTATATTATTGAACGTTTCTCTCAGTTTTTACCGACATTTCTTTTAAAATCTTTTCAAATTTAATTTTTTTTAATTCAAATATTTCTACTTTTCCCTAAATTTTCTGAAGATAATTTGGCGAGCGATAGTTTACTTTTTTTCAGAATTCTTTTGACAATTATTAAAACCAGAAGTTAATAACATATTTCTACGCTTTTCAAAACATTACTGTGCTTAGAGGTCTTTAAAAAAAAAACCAAAAAGTTGAATGTTACCAAAATAGAGCAAGTTTTTATAAATAAATTCCTGGAGACAATTATCATAACTCAGGTAAACATTTCGGCGTGTCAGCTCCTATTTATACGAGTGCTAAAATTTAACAAATGTGAGACATAAATTTCGGAAAATTCACGTGAAACTGACGAGCAACTCCACAAATATAAACTCCAGAAAAATAAAAGTTTATGAAGTATGAAAGTTTACATTATATATATATATATATATATATATATATATATATATATATATATATATATATATATATTGAGAGAGAGAGCACAGTCAGTAGGACTCGATATTGCTACTGTTTCTACTCGACACTACTGGCTTACCAGTACCACGGGTGGGGTTTGATCCCGCGGTTTGCAATCGTGTCATTACGATTTCGTGAGTCACTACTGGCTTGTGAACCAGGCTGCCCAGTTTATGTGGCGTTTGTGGCTGAATGGATAAGAGCGCTGCATGGGAATCTTGTCCGTCTCAGTAGCAGTATAGAGTCCTGACTGCAATCTTTTTCTCTATATATATTCGTTAATTTTTGCGAGGTGCATTGATATAATTATAAATATATTATATATATATATATATATATATATATATATATATATATATATATATATATATATAATATTACACATACATACACAAGTGAAACGTTCAGAAATTAATGTGTAATGGGTTGTGGAAGGCACATCAGAAACAATGTGTGACCCTTTAGTAACAGCCTTGAACATCAATGTTTTTTCTCGTGAGTGACATATCCCCCCTTTCCCCCAGAGCTTAATTAGGCGATGTTTCGCCACAACCAGTTCATTACTTAACACCATATTGCCCTAGAAACCGAATTGCTAAATCGAGCTTTATTAGACATCATTTCGCTCTAAGAGAACTTCTTGAGCCGTACTTTAAGGAGGATGTACACTAAAGCATCTACGCATGACGTCACGAAGGATCACTTGTGACCTCACCAAGACTATTGACATCACGAAGGATCACTAATCATTAATATCTTGAAGGTCACTAACCACTTGTTTGCACTACAAAGGCACTAACTTGGCACCCGCAACAAGGAACGTACCAGGTTGGACAGTGCGTAACTATGCCTATCAGAAGAGCCACCATCTAGTTTCAGCAGGAAATATATTATTGTTAATATCATAATGGGGTGTCGACAGTATTATTTGTGCAGTATAATTATATATATAATTTCCTAGTAGCATATTATAGGCAGGTTCCCAGGCCAAGCCTTAAGTCACGTGACCGGTGAGGATTATACAGCCCCTGAGTGTGTGTGTGGGGGGGGGGGGGAAGTTGGAAAACATTCAGGCTTAATTTAGGGAAGTGGAGCACAGATCCAGTTCCTAGATTAACAGCGCCTCACCAACATCAAGGAACCACCCTTAAGGGGCTTTTATTCAGTACAAAGCGCTTTTTTTTTTTAATTCAAAAACCCACGTGAAGAGAGAAAGTAAAACAACAGATTAGGAAGCCTTCACATTTCCGTCTCTGAGATTCTCTTCAGTAATTGTTAGAGGTCGAGATATGCAACGCCTTTGATCCTTGTTCATATGTGTGTGTGTGTGTGTGTGTGTGTGTGTGTGTGTGTGTGTTTTGTTTACTTTCCCTGACTATTGTTCAAGACACACCGGTTGCCATACACCTGTTTACAACGTAATTACACCCACATTTCACCCACATTAGCTGGATTCCATCCCACAGAACTCCATTATTTTCAAATTGGTATAATTGTGTGATATTATGGTTCCTGTTGTTCGTTAACATAACTCTTGCTTCCGATTTTTTTTTTTTTCACTTCCAAAGTTGTACTTGCGGAGTGTATACAGATTATTTTAGTAATAGTACAACTTTTTGCATTTGCTTCTTGGTTTGATAATACTCTTATACTGTAATACAGATCTGACTCCTGACTGTTTTGTATTTTCCAGTTGTATTTTATTTATAATTGTTGAAAGAGCTTCGACTAATAAAGATCAAAGCGCTTTGTAAATCTTACCACTTTATGATCGTATTTTATATATATTATATATATATATATATATATATATATATATATATATATATATATATATATATATATATATATATATATATATATATATATATATATATATCGTAGTAAACAGTGTTTTTAAGTGTACCCATTTCAACACACACACACACACACACACACACACACACACACACACACACACACACACACACACACACATAAAAGAGATTGGCTGTTTGAATTTATCAAACATATCTTCCAAGGCACACAAGCTGTTTTATAATGCTTAATTGCACACACATCCAGTCTGCTCGTTTAATCTAATTCTATATTAAAAATGATATTAAAACATCATGAAGTCTAGGGGGGACCATGGAGTTGGCAGAACAGTGCCATCAACGCCTATTAACCACCATTTTTATAATCAAATTAAAATGAGATGCGTGAGATTATCCGAAATTGGCTATTTAGCCGCTGTGAGTACCCAATTACCAGGTGGAAAGGGAAGACAAGGAAGGATAGCAGCTAAAGGGAAGAAACAAAGAGGAAATTGCGAGAGTTGGAGGAAGGTAGGAAGAGGTAGAAAGATAGCAGGGAAACACACGTAACTGAAGAACTTAGGCTGGAGGGAGGGAAAAGAGCGAGAAAGGATGGAAAGCACTTGGTGGTAGTAAGGAGGAGGGATTTGGTAAAAAAAAAAAAAAAGGAGAGGGAATGAAAGAAAATAGAGATAGTTACGAATATAAAGGTCGTAACACACACACACACACACAGACTGACGACACTGAAGGACAGAAGGGCCAGGGGAGACATGATAATGACATACAAGATACTGCGGGGAATAGACAAGCTGGACAGAGACAGGATGTTCCAGAGAGGGGACACAGAAACAAGGGGTCACAATTGGAAGCTGAAGATTCAGAAGAGTCACAGGGACGTTAGGAAGTATTTCTTCAGTCATAGAGTCGTCAGGAAGTGGAATAGCCTAGCAAGTGAAGTAGTGGAGGCAGGAACCATACATAGTTTTAAGAAGAGGTATAACAAAACTCAGGAAGCAGAGAGGGAGAGGACCTAGTAGCGATCAGTGAAGAGGCGGGGCCAGGAGCCGAGTCTCGACCCCTGCAACCACAATTATGTGAGTACACGCGCGCACACACACACAGACACACACACACACACACACACACACACACACACACACACACACACACACACACACACACACACACACACACACGTGTTTGGATCAAGGAAGGACATAGTCGCAAAAATCTCCAAAGAATGAACTATTTTAACCCCTATTTCAACTATACCAGAATTAAGGTAGCCAAAAGTTCTCCCTAGATGCTAGTTGATGGAGAAATTGAAAGTACAAAGTAGCCGCCCCCCCCCCCCCAAGTATTTTTTGGGTCAAGTAGAAGTACATGGGAAAACTGACACTTTAAAAAAAAAATAAGGTTAAGGCTAGATTTTAAAAGCCGCCTTAATGGTGGACTATGAATGTGAACTTGCAAAAAAATACAAAATATAGTTAAATAAATACAACATTGTGACTGACCAGGGATCGAACCCGCAACATTTACCCAGCCTCCTAGGACAGTGGGTATATTTCAAGACGCCGTTACCCACTCGGCGGATGCATTAATATAGCTAATCACAAATTTGGAATCATCAACTGGAGAACGCTTCTTGTGGTCGACTTGACATTCTCAACGTTGCTTTATCTCACCTAGAGAAAGATTTAATATTTTGGTGGACTGTATAGCGTGTGTCATATATGATGTCATATATTGTGACATCCTTTTTACCCGTATGTTTACCTGGAGGGGGTTTCAGGGGTCAACGACCCCGCGGCTTGGTCTGAGACCAGGCTTCGTCACGTATAGAGAAGAATGTGTACAACAATAGAGCCGAGGTAACGGCAGGTGTGAGGGGTTTATAAAATACCTCACTAAAGGTGATTAAAAAATAGAAACACTCCAAAGATGAGATTATTAGAAGCTCATATTATTTTTAACAGAAGTGACTGGTGAAACTAAGGTAGGGCTGGTTCAGAAGACCAGGCGGACTGGAAAACTAAGGTAGGGCTGGTTCAGAAGACCAGGCGGACTGGAAAACTAAGGTAGCGCTGGTTCAGAAGACCAGGCGGACTGGAAAACTAAGGTAGGGCTGGTTCAGAAGACCAGGCGGACTGGAAAACTAAGGTAGGGCTGGTTCAGAAGACCAGGCGGACTGGAAAACTAAGGTAGCGCTGGTTCAGAAGACCAGGCGGACTGGAAAACTAAGGTAGGGCTGGTTCAGAAGACCAGGCGGACTGGAAAACTAAGGTAGCGCTGGTTCAGAAGACCAGGCGGACTGGAAAACTAAGGTAGCGCTGGTTCAGAAGACCAGGCGGACTGGAAAACTAAGGTAGGGCTGGTTCAGAAGACCAGGCGGACTGGAAAACTAGAACTGACCAGGCGGACTGGAAAACTAAGGTAGCGCTGGTTCAGAAGACCAGGCGGACTGGAAAACTAAGGTAGGGCTGGTTCAGAAGACCAGGCGGACTCAGAAGACACCAGGCGGACTGGGCTGGTTCAGAAGACCAGGCGGACTAAGGTAGGGCTGGTTCAGAAGACCAGGCGGACGGACTGGTAGCAAGAAGACTAAAACTAAGGTAGGGCTGGTTCAGAAGACCAGGCGGACTGGAAAACTAAGGTAGCGCTGGTTCAGAAGACCAGGCGGACTGGAAAACTAAGGTAGCGCTGGTTCAGAAGACCAGGCGGACTGGAAAACTAAGGTAGCGCTGGTTCAGAAGACCAGGCGGACTGGAAAACTAAGGTAGCGCTGGTTCAGAAGACCAGGCGGACTGGAAAACTAAGGTAGCGCTGGTTCAGAAGACCAGGCGGACTGGAAAACTAAGGTAGGGCTGGTTCAGAAGACCAGGCAGACTGGAAAACTAAGGTAGGGCTGGTTCAGAAGACCAGGCGGACTGGAAAACTAAGGTAGGGCTGGTTCAGAAGACCAGGCGGACTGGAAAACTAAGGTAGCACTGGTTCAGAAGACCAGGCGGACTGGAAAACTAAGGTAGCGCTGGTTCAGAAGACCAGGCGGACTGGAAAACTAAGGTAGCGCTGGTTCAGAAGACCAGGCGGACTGGAAAACTAAGGTAGCGCTGGTTCAGAAGACCAGGCGGACTGGAAAACTAAGGTAGCGCTGGTTCAGAACACCAGGCAGACTGGAAAACAAAGGTAGGGCTGGTTCAGAAGACCAGGCAGACTGGAAAACAAAGGTAGCGCTGGTTCAGAAGACCAGGCGGACTGGAAAACTAAGGTAGCGCTGGTTCAGAAGACCAGGCGGACTGGAAAACTAAGGTAGCGCTGGTTCAGAAGACCAGGCGGACTGGAAAACTAAGGTAGCGCTGGTTCAGAAGACCAGGCGGACTGGAAAACTAAGGTAGCGCTGGTTCAGAACACCAGGCAGACTGGAAAACAAAGGTAGGGCTGGTTCAGAAGACCAGGCAGACTGGAAAACAAAGGTAGGGCTGGTTCAGAAGACCAGGCAGACTGGAAAACAAAGGTAGGGCTGGTTCAGAACACCAGGCAGACTGGAAAACTAAGGTAGCACTGGTTCAGAAGACCAGGCAGACTGGAAAACAAAGGTAGGGCTGGTTCAGAAGACCAGGCAGACTGGAAAACTAAGGTAGCACTGGTTCAGAAGACCAGGCGGACTGGAAAACTAAGGTAGCGCTGGTTCAGAAGACCAGGCGGACTGGAAAACTAAGGTAGCGCTGGTTCAGAAGACCAGGCGGACTGGAAAACTAAGGTAGCGCTGGTTCAGAAGACCAGGCGGACTGGAAAACTAAGGTAGCGCTGGTTCAGAACACCAGGCAGACTGGAAAACAAAGGTAGGGCTGGTTCAGAAGACCAGGCAGACTGGAAAACAAAGGTAGGGCTGGTTCAGAAGACCAGGCAGACTGGAAAACTAAGGTAGCACTGGTTCAGAACACCAGGCAGACTGGAAAACTAAGGTAGCACTGGTTCAGAAGACCAGGCAGACTGGAAAACAAAGGTAGGGCTGGTTCAGAAGACCAGGCAGACTGGAAAACTAAGGTAGCGCTGGTTCAGAAGACCAGGCGGACTGGAAAACTAAGGTAGCGCTGGTTCAGAACACCAGGCAGACTGGAAAACAAAGGTAGGGCTGGTTCAGAAGACCAGGCAGACTGGAAAACTAAGGTAGCACTGGTTCAGAAGACCAGGCAGACTGGAAAACTAAGGTAGCGCTGGTTCAGAAGACCAGGCAGACTGGAAAACTAAGGTAGCACTGGTTCAGAAGACCAGGCAGACTGGAAAACGCTGGTCAAATGATGGAAATGGTGAGATGACATGTTATCATGCTAAATCAAATATAAAAATGCACTAAAAATAGCAGTAATGTAATAATACTGGCGCATTAGCGCTGGTGCTTTAGCGCTATTGTTAATATATTAGCTAGTGCTAATGTACTGTTGGTATCGCGGGTATCACACTGGTGGTGTTTCACTAGTCAGGTACAATGTTTCATTCGTGCAGGGGATGGAACCTACCACCACATGGCACTAGTCTTCATTCGTGCAGGGGGATGGAACCTACCACCACCTGGCACTAGTCTTCATTCGTGCAGGGGGATGGAACCTACCACCACCTGGCACTAGTCTTCATTCGTGCAGGGGGATGGAACCTAACACCACCTGGCACTAGTCTTCATTCGTGCAGGGGATGGAACCTAACACCACCTGGCACTAGTCTTCATTCGTGCAGGGGGATGGAACCTACCACCACCTGGCATTAGTCTTCATTCGTGCAGGGGATGGAACCTACCACCACCTGGCACTACTCTTCATTCGTGCAGGGGATGGAACCTACCACCACCTGGCACTAGTCTTCATTCGTGCAGGGGATGGAACCTACCACCACCTGGCACTAGTCTTCATTCGTGCAGGGGATGGGACCTAACACCACCTGGCACTAGTCTTCATTCGTGCAGGGGGATGGAACCTACCACCACCTGGCACTAGTCTTCATTCGTGCAGGGGATGGAACCTACCACCACCTGGCACTAGTCTTCATTCGTGCAGGGGATGGAACCTACCACCACCTGGCACTAGTCTTCATTCGTGCAGGGGATGGAACCTACCACCACCTGGCACTAGTCTTCATTCGTGCAGGGGATGGAACCTACCACCACCTGGCACTAGTCTTCATTCGTGCAGGGGATGGAACCTACCACCACCTGGCACTAGTCTTCATTCGTGCAGGGGATGGAACCTACCACCACCTGGCACTAGTCTTCATTCGTGCAGGGGATGGAACCTACCACCACCTGGCACTAGTCTTCATTCGTGCAGGGGATGGAACCTATCACCACCTGGCACTAGTCTTCATTCGTGCAGGGAATGGAACCTACCACCACCTGGCACTAGTCTTCATTCGTGCAGGGGATGGAACCTACCACCACCTGGCACTAGTCTTCATTCGTACAGGGGGATGGAACCTACCACCACCTGGCATTAGTCTTCATTCGTGAAGGGGGATGGAACCTACCACCACCTGGCACTAGTCTTCATTCGTGCAGGAGGATGGAACCTACCACCACCTGGCACTAGTCTTCATTCGTGCAGGGGGATGGAACCTAACACCACCTGGCACTAGTCTTCATTCGTGCAGGGGGATGGAACCTACCACCACCTGGCACTAGTCTTCATTCGTGCAGGGGGATGGAACCTACCACCACCTGGCACTAGTCTTCATTCGTGCAGGGGGATGGAACCTACCACCACCTGGCACTAGTCTTCATTCGTGCAGGGGGATGTAACCTACCACCACCTGGCACTAGTCGTCATTCGTGCAGGAGGATGGAACATACCACCACCTGGCACTAGTCTTCATTCGTGCAGGGGGATGGAACCTACCACCACCTGGCACTAGTCTTCATTCGTGAAGGGGGATGGAACCTACCACCACCTGGCACTAGTCTTCATTCGTGCAGGGGGATGGAACCTACCGCCACCTGGCACTAGTCTTCATTCGTGCAGGGGGATGAAACCTACCACCACCTGGCACTAGTCTTCATTCGTGCAGGGGATGGAACCTACCACCACCTGGCACTAGTCTTCATTCGTGCAGGGGATGGAACCTACCACCACCTGGCACTAGTCTTCATTCGTGCAGGGGATGGAACCTACCACCACCTGGCACTAGTCTTCATTCGTGCAGGGGATGGAACCTACCACCACCTGGCACTAGTCTTCATTCGTGCAGGGGATGGAACCTACCACCACCTGGCACTAGTCTTCATTCGTGCAGGGGGATGGAACCTACCACCACCTGGCACTAGTCTTCATTCGTGCAGGGGGATGGAACCTACCACCACCTGGCACTAGTCTTCATTCGTGCAGGGGGATGGAACCTACCACCACCTGGCATTAGTCTTCATTCGTGCAGGGGGATGGAACCTACCACCACCTGGCACTAGTCTTCATTCGTGCAGGGGATGGAACCTATCACCACCTGGCACTAGTCTTCATTCGTGCAGGGGATGGAACCTACCACCACCTGGCACTAGTCTTCATTCGTGCAGGGGATGGAACCTATCACCACCTGGCACTAGTCTTCATTCGTGCAGGGGATGGAACCTACCACCACCTGACACTAATAAAGTATAAACATACACAGACATACATTTTAACTATTTATTCCAGACTATCAAAATAAGGATATTTCATTTTGATCAGAATTTATCCCATAGGCTCAGTCTGCATTTTTTTCCAACAAAATAATCATCGTATAAAGTTGCTGCCAAAATTCCGTGAATATCAGTCTCCACGTAACGTAATATATATTTTTTTTATTCTTGATAAAGCAATGCAAATCATAAGTATAAAAAATCCTACAGAAATTTTATTATATTTAACGTGTTAGGTTGATATATGTTGCAATTTAAATGTTAATACATGCATTAAAATTAGCAATTAAAATCAATAATTTTATTTGTTTCATTACGGATAAATCACACACACACACACACACACACACACACACACACACACACACACACACACACACACACACACACACACACACACACACACAAAGTAAGACACGAGAGAGAGGGGTGGGTTGATTGCATCTTCTTGGACTGCAAGAAGGCCTTTGACACAGTTCCTCACAAGAGATTAGTGCAGAAGCTAGAGCATCAGGCGCATATAACAGGAAGGGCACTGCAATGGATCAGAGAATACCTGACAGGGAGGCAACAACGAGTCATGGTACGTAATGATGTATCACAGTGGGCACCTGTGACGAGCGGGGTCCCACAGGGGTCGGTCCTAGGACCAGTGCTATTTTTGGTATATGTGAACGACATGATGGAAGGGTTAGACTCAGAAGTGTCCCTGTTTGCAGATGATGTGAAGTTAATGAGGAGAATTAAATCAGATGAGGACCAGGCAGGACTTCAAAGAGACCTGGACAGACTGGACACCTGGTCCAGCAACTGGCTTCTTGAATTTAATCCTGCCAAATGCAAAGTCATGAAGATAGGGGAAGGGCACAGAAGACCACAGACAGAGTATAGGCTAGGTGGCCAAAGACTGCAAACCTCACTCAAGGAGAAAGATCTTGGGGTGAGTATAACACCGAGCATGTCTCCGGAAGCACACATCAGATAACTGCTGCAGCATATGGGCGCCTGGCAAACCTGAGAACAGCATTCCGATACCTTAGTAAGGAATCGTTCAAGACACTGTACACCGTGTATGTCAGGCCCATACTGGAGTATGCAGCACCTGTTTGGAACCCGCACTTGATAAAGCACGTCAAGAAACTAGAGAAAGTACAAAGGTTTGCCACAAGGTTAGTTCCAGAGCTAAGGGGAATGTCCTATGAAGAAAGATTAAGGGAAATCGGCCTGACGACACTGGAGGACAGGAGGGTCAGGGGAGACATGATAACGACATATAAAATACTGCGTGGAATAGACAAGGTGGACAAAGATAAGATGTTCCAGGGAGGGGACACAGAAACAAGAGGCCACAATTGGAAGTTGAAGACACAAATGAGTCAGAGAGATATCAGGAAGTATTTCTTCAGTCATAGAGTTGTAAGGCAGTGGAATAGCCTAGAAAATGACGTAGTGGAGGCAGGAACCATACACAGTTTTAAGACGAGGTTTGATAAAGCTCATGGAGCTGGGAGAGAGAGGGCCCAGTAGCAACCGGTGAAGAGGCGGGGCCAGGAGCTAAGACTCGACCCCTGCAACCACAAATAGGTGAGTACAAATAGGTGAGCACACACACACACACACACACACACACACACACACACACACACACACACACACACACACCGTATTTTTGGTGAATTGTTCCAGCCACGTTATTATGACTATTTTCCTCTATCTTATAATACAAACATCGACAGCATCCACCAAGACCAGAAACTGAGACCCAATTCTTCCCCCTACCTGTGAACTCCACTTACAACTAAAACAAATAAGTATGCGACAAAAAAACCATCCTCTCAAAACCTACCAAGAGTGGTTTAACCAAGTAACTGGTCATAGCACTCTTCTACTGGCAGTCTTTCTTTGTTCCCACCGCTGTAGCCTTTCCTAGTTCTTTCTCTTCCCATTTTCGCCATTAGTCTTATGGTCCAACAAAAGACTAAAATAAAAATAACACTAGTTACCCTATGGGTGTCCAGAACCCTCTACTCTTGCAACTAACACACCAGAGTTGTGTATGGGTGTTCAGAACCCTCTGCTCTTGTAACTAACACAACAGTTGTGTATGGGTGTCCAAAACCCTCTACTCTTGTAACTAACACAACAGTTGTGCATGGATGTCCAGACCCCTCTGCTCTTGCAACACAACAGTTGTGTATGGGTGTCCAAAACACCCATACACACCAGAGTTGTGTATGGGTGTCCAGAACCCTCTACTCTTGCAACTAACAACAGAGTTGTGTATGGGTGTCCAGAATTCTGTACTCTTGCAACTAACACAACAGAGTTGTGTATGGGTGTCCAGAACCTCTGCTCTTGCAACTAACACAACAGTTGTGTATGGGTGTCCAGAATTCTGTACTCTTGCAACTCACACAACAGAGTTGTGTATGGGTGTCCAGAACCTCTGCTCTTGCAACTCACACAACAGAGTTGTGTATATTTCCTTGTAGGTCAGAGGCGACCATAGGACTCTGCTACTCAAAGGCTCCACTGGTCCACTGTTGATTTACAAAGGGCAGGACGGTGATCGTATTTTTTCTTTGCAAAGAAACAATATTTCTGGGTGTCCTTTGGTGGATTGGAATACGGTGTAAAAACTCAATTATTCTCTAGTTCATTCTATCCTTGTCATTCCTTTTGTGTCTTATATATTCGTCCATACATATTTCTCTCTCTCTCCTCTCTCTCACATTTCTGTGCTCTGGTGCACTTCAAAGCAATTTAATTCCTATTATGTGTGGCCCCACAACTGAAAATTTCCTATCAGTTCTCAAGCTTTTCTCTTCTCTCGATTTATGCTCGTATTTACAATTATAATCTTCATTTTTTCATGTGTGTGGCTGTTCACATCATTTTGTCACTTTCTCTCCATTCTCTTGCTCCCTTATACTAGCTTACCTGCTTTCTCCTAAATAATCAGCCAAACACGAACTTTTTCAAGAATGCTGTAAAAAATAAAAATTCACCACATTTCTTTTACTTGTAGGAACTTAAAGACACAACAATCCTCAATTTCTGAAAATTTGTTAATCAAGAATATCTTTTATGACTTGAGAGATGGGAGAACAAGAGGGGTCGTGAGGGCAACTGACTAACAATACAAACATACAAGTCACCTTGC
>NC_091305.1:17262726-17272814 GCF_038502225.1 Cherax quadricarinatus | reverse complement strand
CTTTTCCAGTTGGTGACCCGGAAAACTCATGTAAACCATAAAATGTTAACAAGCTAACCAACTAAATTTAATGGTAACAAACTGGATTTTTCTCTCTTTGTATTATGTTAAATGAACATGACAGTACTTAGAAAAAAAAAAAACTTACCTCACAGAAGAGAATTTGAAAAAAAAAAAAAAAAGAGAATGAACCTCTCTGGGAAACAATGTTTGCAAACCGGCAATGAATTAAGTTTATTTGGCAATAATAACTTTATTTCAAAGCTTAACTGAAGCTGCATTTAATTTTCACAGGATGCTTGCCGCACCGACCGAGGTGAAGCCTCTCAAAACTGCTGAGCTCAGAGGCGCTGTTAATCTGGTGCAGCTCGCAACACACTCGATAATAGTCGATAACAGTCCGACGCTCAAATACTGCTGTGCAACAAGCAGCATCTCTCCAGGGAAGGATGAAAGTGAGCAGTTCGATATCCTAATTAATGGGATTATTTATGCGATGTTATTTTCCTTTCCTGATGGCAGAAGAGAGGTGATATACACCTGCCCTTCATACTACTAGGTCACGGCTACGCTAGTGTTCTGTGTATAGCATCAAATGCTGGTACTCTTGAGAGCACCTGTGCTCTCATGGCAAGAGTGTTATACTGTGGTCACCTCTTCCTTCAATTCAAGTTTATTCTCTATAATGGTTACAATGTGGGGTTTACAGGTTTTGGGTATTTTGTGGTTTACATGTTATAAAATACTAATTACAGAGGGGGCCACTAGGACACCTAGCATGGCTAGGCATTTCCAGCAGACATAGATTAATTCTTAACATTAAATCTTTACAGATTATGGTATTAAGGCTAAGTGACTACATCATAATTTGCGAGTTTAGCAATGTGAATGCTTTTGTTTTGGCACAATACAAAGTGTCTATATTTGAGTATCATAGGCAAACTTATGACTAGTTAGGATTTATTATTTTAAGATTAAGATTAGTATTTCTGGGTTTATAGTCAGTGGGTGAGTGAGTGTAATTTTGAACCACCGGGTGGTTATCATGTAGTTAGTTGTCGGGGTGGATCAGGGAGATAAGATGTTTTCTAACTGTAGTTTTGAAAGTGATGAATGTGTCTGCAGTTCTAGAGTTTTCAGGTAGGGTGTTCCAGATTTTAGGTCCTTTGAAATACACTGAATTTTTGTAAAGGTTTAGTCGAACACGGGAAATGTCATAGAGATGTTTGTATCTGGTGTTATGCCTGTAGATCCTGTCACAACTATCAAGAAAGCATGTTAGGTCAAGGTTAATATTGGAATTTAAGGTCCTGTAGATGTAGACTGCACAGTAGTAAGTGTGGATGTACTGAACAGGGAGTAAGTTTAGGTCTATGAAGAGTGGGGGGGGGGGGGTGTTGCCAGGGATGGGATTTAGTGATTATTCTTACTGCGGCTTTTTGTTGGGTTATTATTGGCTTTAGGTGTATTGCTGCAGTTGAACCCCAAGCACAGATAGCATAGGTGAGGTATGGATATATAAGTGAATGGTATAGTGTGAGAAGGGCAGCTTGCGGCATGCAGTATCGTATCTTGGAGAGGATCCCCACCGTTTTGGAAACTTTTCTTATGTGTTGGATATGGGTGCTGAAATTTAGGTTGTTGTCGAGGTATAGGCCAAGGAATTTGCCCTCATTATGTCTGGCAATTAGAGTGTTGTCGATCTTAATGTTAAGTTGCGTAACACCTGCTCTGCTACCAAACATAATATAGTAGGTTTTGCCAGTGTTAAGTGTAAGTCCAAGTCGATATTTTGAGCAGCTCCTCGTTAACAATGGTGTTGAGGGTGGCAAGATGACATAAGTCGTGTCGTCAGCAAAGAGAATGAGTTTCAGGTGTTGGGATATGTTTGGAAGATCATTTATGTAAATGAGGAAGAGCAGGGGTCCAAGGACACTTCCCTGCGGAACTCCAGTATCAAGTGGCCGTATTGATGAGGCTGTGTCTTTAAAGGTGACATACTGAAACCTATTAGAAAGGAAGGATTTAAAATATGCAAGCGTATGGCCTCTTATACCATAGTGGTCAAGTTTGTGGAGTAGGATGCCGTGGTCTACTGTGTCAAACGCTTTTCTTAGGCCAATAAAAATTCCTAGCGGATATTCCTTATTTTCAATTGCTATGTAAAGCAGGTCTAGCATTTTTATAATTGCATCATTAGTGCTTTTATTTTTCCTGAATCCAAATTGGAAGGGGGTCGAGTATGTTTTGTGACGTTATAAATGAATATAGTCTCCTGTGCACGAGTTTCTCGAAGATTTTGGATAGCAATGGTAAGTTTGATATTGGCCTATAGTTGTTTACGTCTGTAGGGTCACCACCTTTATGTATTGGTGTAACCCTTGCTGTCTTGAGTAGTGTCGGGAAAGTGCTAGTTTCTAGTGACTTGTTAAAAAGTAATGTAATAGCATGCGAAAGGACATGGGCCGCTCGCTTGTACAATAATGGTGAGACGTGAGATAGATTCCCAGAGTTATTTTTAAGTGACTTTATGATCGCCGTGACTTCCGTGGGCTCAGTTGGTACAAGATAGAAGGAATTTGGAAAATTCCCATCTAGGTAGTCCCCGGCACGGGCATTGGTACGTGGGATTTTACTGGCGAGATTAGATCCTATGTTTGAGAAGTCGTTTATCTTGTTAGCTGTATCAGTGGGATGCAGTGGTGTTTCATGAGGTTTAGTTAGAACAATATTCTTGTTTTTTTCAGTTTGTGGGTCCCCAGAATCTGGGAAAGTGTTCTCCAGGTCTTTTTTATATCTCCTCTTGTGTCAGTGAATCTGCTGGAGTAGTACAGTTGTTTGACTTTCTTTATTAATTTGGTGAGAACTGTTGAATATTGTTTAAGAATATCTTTGTGTATTAAACCCTGTCTATATTGCTTTTCATATTGGTGTTTCTTATCAATGGATTTCAGAATGCTGCTGGTTAGCCATGGGCAACCAAGCCGTTTATTCGTGATCTGTTTCGTTTTTATAGGACAATGTTTGTTGTATAGTCTAAGTATTTTGTTAAGAAAAATGTCTGTCCAATCGTCAATACCATTGGCACTAGAGAATTCTGTAGGCCAGTCAACAGTCTCTAGGTCTGCTGTGAAATTCCTTATTGAGGCCTCGTCATGGAGTCTAAATGAAACTTTGTTGTATTAGAGTGGTGGCTTACTAATGTTTGTTAAGAGGAAGGTTGGGTAGTGGTCAGTAGTGTTGTCTGTGATTATGCCTGATTTAAGATGGGCTAGTATATTGGTCCATATGTGGTCTATTATGGTTGCACTTGTCTCAGTCAGCCTGGTTGGTTTAGTTATTGTTGGTATGAGAAGTGTGTTGTTCATATTGTTGATGAAATCAGTTACAGTCTGATCATCTGGTAGGCCAAGGTTGATATTGAAGTCTCCAGCTAAGAGAAGGTGGTGCTTGTTCATTTGTCTGTTTGTTATTAGTGACTTTAGATTCTCACTGAAGTTTGGGATGTTTGTGTGGGGTATCCGGTATATGGCACCGATTGTTATAGGCGCCTTGAGGTTTATACAGTAAAATTAGCAAATGTATTCCTCATATTCATCACTAAAGAAATTAGTGCTAATACAAGATAGTTGGTTAGAGTAATAGATTGCAGTACCACCCCCAACTTGACATGGTCTGCAGTTGTGGATTGCTGTGTATCCTGGTAGTGGGTAGATATCAATTGTGTCCTGCTTAAGCCAGGTCTCAGTAAGAATAATGCAGGAGAAGGGTGTCTTTAGTGACTCAAGGAGTGCCAGGAGGTCATCATAGTGTTGCTCACAAACAAGCAGGTGATACAAGAAATATTTCTGGAATAAAAGTAGATGTATCAGCCAGGTTGTCTTGGCAACATAGGCCTTCGAGCCGCCAGCAGTAACAGTCTGGTTGATTAGGGGATCGCCAAGGCAGCCTGGTTTCAGAGTGAGCTGCAAGAGTAGGAACACATGACTGAAGGCAGAGCTGAGACCACCGCAGTGAGGTACTGGTAAAGAACACCCATAAACTGCTACCACCACCACTATCCAGAGACCACCACCAACACCAACCACAGATTACCACAACCACCACCACCAACCACAGATTACCACCACCACCAACACCAACCACAGATTACCACAACCACCACCACCAACACCAACCACAGATTACCACAACCACCAACACCAACCACAGATTACCACAACCACCACCACCAACCACAGATTACCACCACCACCAACACCAACCACAGATTACCACCACCACCAACACCAACCACAGATTACCACCAACACCAACCACAGATTACCACCACCACCAACACCAACCACAGATTACAACCACCACCAACCACAGATTACCACCACCACCAAAACCAACCACAGATTACCACCACCACCACCAACCACAGATTACCACCACCACCAACCACAGATTACCACCACCACCACCACCATCAACACCAACCACAGATTACCACCACCACCACCAACACCAACCACAGATTACCACCACCACCACCAACACCAACCACAGATTACCACCACCACCAACACCAACCACAGATTACCACCACCACCAACCACAGATTACCACCACCAACACCAACCACAGATTACCACCACCAACACCAACCACAGATTACCACCACCAACACCAACCACAGATTACCACCACCACCACCAACACCAACCACAGATTACCACTGTCACCACCAACACCAACCACAGATTACCACCACCAACAACCACAGATTATCACCACCACCACCAACCACAGACTACCACTACCACCACCAACCACAGATTACCACCTCCACCACCAACCACAGATTACCACTACTACCAACGCCATCCAAAGATTACCACAACCACCAACCACAGATTACCAGCGCCACCACTAACACCATCCACAGATTACCAGCACCACCACCAACCACAGATTACCACCACCACCACCATCCACAGATTACCAGCACCACCACCAGCCAGAGATTACCAGCACCACCACCAACCACAGATTACCAGCACCACCACTAACCACAGATTACCAGCGCCACCACCAACACCATCCACAGATTACCAGCACCACCACCAACCACAGATTACTACCAGCACCACCACAATCCACATTACCACCACCAACACCAGCCACAGATTACCAGCACCACCACCATCACCAACCACAGATTACCAGCACCACCACCATCACCAACAACAGATTACCAGCACCACCACCAACACTAGCCACAGATTACCTGCACCACCACCAACCACAGATTACCACCACCACCACCACCATCCACAGATTACCACCACGACCACCAACACCAGCCACAGATTACCAGCACCACCACCATCACCAACCACAGATTACCACCACCACCACCACCATCAACACCAACCACAGATTACCACCACCACCACCAACACCAAACACAGATTACCACCACCACCACCAACCACAGATTACCACCACCAACACCAACCACAGATTACCACCACCAACACCAACCACAGATTACCACTGTCACCACCAACACCAACCACAGATTACCACCACCACCACCAACACCAACTACAGATTACCACTGTCACCACCAACACCAACCACAGATTACCACCACCAACAACCACAGATTATCACCACCCCCACCAGCCACAGACTACCACTACCACCACCAACCACAGATTACCACCTCCACCACCAACCACAGATTACCACTACTACCAACGCCATCCAAAGAATACCACCACCACCAACCACAGATTACCAGCGCCACCACTAACACCATCCACAGATTACCAGCACCACCACCAACCACAGATTACCACCACCACCACCATCCACAGATTACCAGCACCACCACCAGCCAGAGATTACCAGCACCACCACCAACCACAGATTACCAGCACCACCACTAACCACAGATTACCAGCGCCACCACCAACACCATCCACAGATTACCAGCACCACCACCAACCACAGATTACTACCACCACCACCACCATCCACATTACCACCACCAACACCAGCCACAGATTACCAGCACCACCACCAACCACAGATTACCAGCACCACCACCATCACCAACCACAGATTACCAGCACCACCACCAACACTAGCCACAGATTACCTGTACCACCACCAACCACAGATTACCACCACCACCACCACCATCCACAGATTACCACCACCAACACCAGCCACAGATTACCAGCACCACCACCATCACCAACCACAGATTACCAGCATCACCACCATCACCAACCACAGATTACCAGCACCACCACCAACACCAGCCACAGATTACCAGCACCACCAGCAACCACAGATTACCACCACCACCACCAGCCACAGATTACCACCACCACCACCAACCACAGATTACCACCACCACCACCACCATCCACAGATTACCACCACCACCACCAACACCAGCCACAGATTATCAGCACCACCACCATCACCAACCACAGATTACCAGCACCACCACCATCACCAACCACAGACTACCAGCACCACCACCACCACCAACCACAGATTACCATCACCACCACCACCATCCACAGATTACCACCACCACCAACACCAGCCACAGATTACCAGCACCACCACCAACACCAGCCACAGATTACCAGCACCACCACCAGCCACAGATTACCAGAACCACCACCAACCACAGATTACCACCACCACCACCATCCACAGATTACCACCACCACCACCACCAACACCAGCCACAGATTACCAGCACCACCACCATCACCAACCACAGATTACCAGCACCACCACCATCACCAACCACAGATTACCAGCACCACCACCAACACCAGCCACAGATTACCAGCACCATCACAAACCACAGATTACCACCACCACCATCCACAGATTACCAGCACCACCACCAGCCACAGATTACCAGCACCACCACCAACACCAACCACAGATTACCAGCACCACCACCATCACCAACCACAGATTACCAGCACCACCACCAACACCAGCCACAGATTACCAGCATCACCACCAACCACAGATTACCACCACCACCATCCACAGATTACCAGCACCACCACCAACCACAGATTACCAGCACCACCACCAACACCAACCACAGATTACCAGCACCACCACCATCACCAACCACATATTACCAGCACCACCACCAACACCAGCCACAGATTACCAGCATCACCACCAACACCAGCCACAGATTACCAGCATCACCACCAACCACAGATTACCACCACCACCATCCACAGATTACCAGCACCACCACCAGCCACAGATTACCAGCACCACCACCAACCACAGATTACCAGCACCACCACCAACACCAGCCACAGATTACCACCACCAACACCAGCCACAGATTACCAGCATCACCACCAACCACAGATTACCACCACCACCATCCACAGATTACCAGCACCACCACCAACACCAGCCACAGACTACCAGCACCACCACCAACACCAACCACAGATTACCAGCATCACCACCAACCACAGATTACCACCACCACCATCCACAGATTACCAGCACCACCACCAACACCAGCCACAGACTACCAGCACCACCACCAACACCAGCCACAGATTACCAGCATCACCACAAACCACAGATTACCACCACCACCATCCACAGACTACCAGCACCACCACCAACACCAACCACAGATTACCACCACCACCATCACACAGCTACACCTCCACACGACCATTACACCATCATCACGACTAACAACGCTCTCGGGAATATAAACTTTTGAAGTGGGTGAATATCGTATCCTCGATGCCGGAAGTTAAATGCCTTTACATAAGCGAAGAGGATTGTATTCCAAACAAGAAAACGATTTAGCCTGGCAAGTGTGTTTTCAACTCGCCCCTGAGGCTCACCCTCTCTGTTTTTACTCTATTGTTCTAAGGTTTTATTTTGAATTTCGAGGAACTTTTAAAACTAGGAATATCAGGGACGGGGGAAAAATTGAAGAGATATTTTGATATTGGATTTCGTATTGGCGATATTTTTTTTTGGGGGGGGGGAGAGGGGTGAGAGTTTTCTTGTGTTGTTTTCACAAAGAAATTGTTTTCTGGTGTTTTTTAGTCATTTTTTTGTTTGGTGTTTGTTAATTGGCATTTGTTGTTTGTTGATCATTTTGTTTTGTTGCTATTCTCCTGTTTTTATTTCCTTATTATTTTGTTAGTTATTTTGTTGTTGACATCGTCACCTCGTTTCCATACATCTGAATCATTCATTATATTACTCACCTGTCCTCTTTCTTTTCTATCTCCTTCCAGTCATTCCTCATGTCCCATCCCCCAGTCTTTTCCCCTCCCTGTACCCGGTCTATTCCTTCCTAGACTCCTGTCTATTTCTTTCACTAACCAGCGTCTATCTATCTCGTGCATATCTTTTTCACTGTCCTCTGTCTATTTCCCCCCCCTCCTCGTCCTCACTGATTCCCCGTCTATTCCTCCCTCTTCTGTCCCTTTCCTCCGTGCCTCGTTTCTCCTATGTCCCTGTCCTGGCTAGGGGTAAGACCTCTTCTGCTTGTAGTAATCAAACTTTGCCAGACTGCCTCATCCTCTACTTTCACTTACTTTAAATTTCCTCATCTCAAACTTCAGTCATTCCTACAACAACTGCAGGTGATATTGAGAGAGAGAGAGAGAGAGAGAGAGAGAGAGAGAGAGAGAGAGAGAGAGAGAGAGAGAGAGAGAGAGAGAGAGAGAGAGAGAGAGAGAGAGAGAGAGAGTGAAAGTGAGAGAGAGAAATTTGGGCGTAGTCTTGGGAAGATGCCAAAATGGTTTTCAGGACAGACTCTTGGTCAATGGACCTAACCAGAAAACCCTTTACCCTAAATCCATCCCCAAATTCTCTCCTGCCCTGACTAGGTAGAGACATGTAGGCAAGTGTTGCTACACCAGTTGCCCCTGTTCACCTACAATAACAATGCGCCTGTGCGCTAGAAATTCGAAAAAAAAAGAAGCTGTATTGCCGACAGGAATGAAGGCAGAGAGACATGTAGCGGATCATGAATTAATTAGCACAACGAGTCGAGCGAAACATTGTCTCAATAAAACTCTCCAAGGAGCGAAACCTTGTCCCATTAAGTCATGCAAGATAACCACACACAAATAACCAACACAGGGGAGAGACGCTGATGACGACGTGTAGACGGTTCAGGTTGAACCAAAACGTCATCAGTTCCTCTCTCCCATGTTCGGGTTATTTGTGTATTGTTCCAGTCACGGTATTTTTTGTTCTTCGTGCACGATGACTTATGGGTGCCTTAAATGGCGGTGTCAAGTACATGTACTACATAGAACGGAGAAACTATAATATCTTACAGATAATCAAGTGCCTCATTATGGTGAAAGAGAACGAGTTCTTAGTTCTGTAATATTTCCTCTTCAGTTTGAGAGGTTTGGTCTTAGAATGAGCCAGGAGGGGGCAGGGGGGGGGGGAATGACACCTGTATGGAGATAACTGGTTCAGAGAACCATCGTTCTTAATTAAACCATACCACGGGCGGAGTTGAAACCCGCGATCAGAGAGTCATAAAACTCCAGACCGACGCGTTAGCCACTGGACCATCTGGCTACAATGGTTTGTTTGCAATCGTGTCATTACGATTTCGTGAGTCAACCATCATTCTTGATGGACTAATTACATCGACTCCAGGCTGAAGGACTGATTACCTCAATCATAACCCCGGTATCTGCAGTCTTCTCCACCACATTTCTCACAGACTTGCTCTCAACCCCATCCAGTCCAGCTATTATTTAATACCTCGTATGTCGTTTGTGCTGAATAAATAAAATATAAAAAAAAGTGTACGTGTGTGCAAATGAAATGTAAATCTCACCTTCCAATATATGTACAGAAATGTATTTCATGTAAAATAAGAATTTAGATAGAGAAACACAGTGTATTTCAAGGGTATCAGAGTAAAACTATGTCGGATTTACATTTATTTTGCAGTGTTTGCTCTCCAGACCAAACAAAACAGATCGGAAAATATACTTTAAAATTCACCTCAGTCTCTTTCATTTATGTCCTAC
>NC_091305.1:17254872-17262626 GCF_038502225.1 Cherax quadricarinatus | reverse complement strand
GATAATAAAAAAAATAAAAGTAACAGTGATAAAAATAATCATAATTAGATTTATTTTGTTTATAACAATTATCACCATCATCACTCTCCTCACTATCAAGAGTATCTTCAGAATCTATGTAACAACTATATCATCGATATTACCAACACTACTGTTACTATCGTCATATAATCACCATCACTATCCTCATCATCACCACCACCATCACAATATATTTCACATGCTCAAAAAAAATTTCCTTTCAGGCTGATAGAGAAATTCCCTAAATGCAGAAAGTAGGTAGTGTGCACGCGTCCCTGATATGTAGTGTTGGGGTATATTCCCTGCCAAGCAGCCAGCGCCTGTTGCATTATTTTTAACATATATACCAGGGAATTAAGGGGATGATTCCTGGCCCTCAGAATATGAAGGGGAGTAGGGGAAATACTTGCTTTATTGAGGGGAATTTTCGCAATATAGTAATACATACAGATGTGCATTTGGCAAGGTTTAGCACTATATATATATTATATATCCTAGGTAGTACGTTGGTAGACAGCAACCTGGGTGGCTGCTGTCTACCAACCTACCAGGTACTACCGTCCTGCCAAGTGAGTTTAAAACTAAAGCCTGTAATTGGTTAGCACGACGGTAGGATTGCTGGTGTCTTTTCTCTGTCTCATAAACATGCAAGATTTCAGGTACGTCTTGCTACTTTTACTTACACTTATGGCACATTACACTTGTATGTACAAACATATATATATACACCCCTCTGGGTTTTCTTCTATTATCTTACTAGTTCTTGTTCTTATTTCCTATCTCCATGGGAAAGTGGAACAGAGTTCTTCCTCCATAAGTCATGCGTGTCGTAAGAGGCGACTAAAATGCCAGGAGGGGCTAGTAACCCTTTCTCCTGTATACATTACTAAAGTTAAAAATTAAAAGCAAAGTTAAAAAGAGTAACAAACTGGCCGTATCCCACCCTGCCTCGGTGGGTCACTCTGCCTCGGTGGGTCACTCTGCCTCGGTGGGTCACTCTGCCTCGGTGGGTCACTCTGCCTCGGTGGGTCACTCTGCCTCGGTGGGTCACTCTGCCTCGGTGGGTCACTCTGCCTCGGTGGGTCACCCTGCCTCGGTGGGTCACCTTGCCTCGGTGGGTCACTCTGCCTCGGTGGGTCACTCTGCCTCGGTGGGTCACTCTGCCTCGGTGGGTCACTCTGCCTCGGTGGGTCACTCTGCCTCGGTGGGTCACCCTGCCTCGGTGGGTCACTCTGCCTCGGTGGATCACTCTGCCTCGGTGGGTCACCCTACCTCGGTGGGTCACTCTGCCTCGGTGGGTCACTCTGCCTCGGTGGGTCACCCTGCCTCGGTGGGTCACTCTGCCTCGGTGGGTCACTCTGCCTCGGTGGGCCACTCTGCCTCGGTGGGCCACTCTGCCCCGGTGGGTCACCCTGCCTCGGTGGGTCACCCTGCCTCGGTGGGTCACCCTGCCTCGGTGGGTCATCCTGCCTCGGTGGGTCACCCTGCCTCGGTGGGTCATCCTGCCTCGGTGGGTCATCCTGCCTCGGTGGGTCACCCTGCCTCGGTGGGTCATCCTGCCTCGGTGGGTCACCCTGCCTCGGTGGGTCACTCTGCCTCGGTGGGTCACTCTGCCTCGGTGGGTCACTCTGCCTCGGTGGGTCACTCTGCCTCGGTGGGTCACCCTGCCTCGGTGGGTCACCCTGCCTCGGTGGGTCACCCTGCCTCGGTGGGTCATCCTGCCTCGATGGGTCTCACTGCCTCGGTGGGTCACTCTGCCTCGGTGGGTCACCCTGCCTCGGTGGGTCACCCTGCCTCGGTGGGTCATCCTGCCTCGGTGGGTCACCCTGCCTCGGTGGGTCACTCTGCCTCGGTGGGTCACTCTGCCTCGGTGGGTCACTCTGCCTCGGTGGGTCACTCTGCCTCGGTGGGTCACCCTGCCTCGGTGGGTCACCCTGCCTCGGTGGGTCATCCTGCCTCGGTGGGTCTCACTGCCTCGGTGGGTCACTCTGCCTCGGTGGGTCACCCTGCCTCGGTGGGTCACCCTGCCTCGGTGGGTCACCCTGCCTCGGTGGGTCATCCTGCCTCGGTGGGTCACCCTGCCTCGGTGGGTCACTCTGCCTCGGTGGGTCACTCTGCCTCGGTGGGTCACCCTGCCTCGGTGGGTCATCCTGCCTCGGTGGGTCACCCTGCCTCGGTGGGTCACTCTGCCTCGGTGGGTCACTCTGCCTCGGTGGGTCACCTTGCCTCGGTGGGTCACTCTGCCTCGGTGGGTCACTCTGCCTCGGTGGGTCACTCTGCCTCGGTGGGTCACTCTGCCTCGGTGGGTCACTCTGCCTCGGTGGGTCACTCTGCCTCGGTGGGTCACCCTGCCTCGGTGGGTCACTCTGCCTCGGTGGGTCACTCTGCCTCGGTGGGTCACCCTACCTCGGTGGGTCACTCTGCCTCGGTGGGTCACTCTGCCTCGGTGGGTCACCCTGCCTCGGTGGGTCACTCTGCCTCGGTGGGTCACTCTGCCTCGGTGGGCCACTCTGCCTCGGTGGGCCACTCTGCCCCGGTGGGTCACCCTGCCTCGGTGGGTCACCCTGCCTCGGTGGGTCACCCTGCCTCGGTGGGTCATCCTGCCTCGGTGGGTCACCCTGCCTCGGTGGGTCATCCTGCCTCGGTGGGTCATCCTGCCTCGGTGGGTCACCCTGCCTCGGTGGGTCATCCTGCCTCGGTGGGTCACCCTGCCTCGGTGGGTCACTCTGCCTCGGTGGGTCACTCTGCCTCGGTGGGTCACTCTGCCTCGGTGGGTCACTCTGCCTCGGTGGGTCACCCTGCCTCGGTGGGTCACCCTGCCTCGGTGGGTCACCCTGCCTCGGTGGGTCATCCTGCCTCGGTGGGTCTCACTGCCTCGGTGGGTCACTCTGCCTCGGTGGGTCACCCTGCCTCGGTGGGTCACCCTGCCTCGGTGGGTCATCCTGCCTCGGTGGGTCACCCTGCCTCGGTGGGTCACTCTGCCTCGGTGGGTCACTCTGCCTCGGTGGGTCACTCTGCCTCGGTGGGTCACTCTGCCTCGGTGGGTCACCCTGCCTCGGTGGGTCACCCTGCCTCGGTGGGTCATCCTGCCTCGGTGGGTCTCACTGCCTCGGTGGGTCACTCTGCCTCGGTGGGTCACCCTGCCTCGGTGGGCCACCCTGCCTCGGTGGGTCACCCTGCCTCGGTGGGTCATCCTGCCTCGGTGGGTCACCCTGCCTCGGTGGGTCACTCTGCCTCGGTGGGTCACTCTGCCTCGGTGGGTCACTCTGCCTCGGTGGGTCTCACTGCCTCGGTGGGTCACTCTGCCTCGGTGGGTCACTCTGCCTCGGTGGGTCACCCTGCCTCGGTGGGTCACCCTGCCTCGGTGGGTCATCCTGCCTCGGTGGGTCACCCTGCCTCGGTGGGTCATCCTGCCTCGGTGGGTCATCCTGCCTCGGTGGGTCACCCTGCCTCGGTGGGTCATCCTGCCTCGGTGGGTCATCCTGCCTCGTTGGGTCATCCTGCCTCGGTGGGTCATCCTGCCTCGGTGGGTCACCCTGCCTCGGTGGGTCACCCTGCCTCGGTGGGTCATCCTGCCTCGGTGGGTCATCCTGCCTCGGTGGGTCATCCTGCCTCGGTGGGTCATCCTGCCTCGGTGGGTCACCCTGCCTCGGTGGGTCATCCTGCCTCGGTGGGTCACCCTGCCTCGGTGGGTCATCCTGCCTCGGTGGGTCATCCTGCCTCGATGGGTCATCCTGCCTCGGTGGGTCATCCTGCCTCGGTGGGTCATCCTGCCTCGGTGGGTCATCCTGCCTCGGTGGGTCATCCTGCCTCGGTGGGTCACCCTGCCTCGGTGGGTCACCCTGCCTCGGTGGGTCACCCTGCCTCGGTGGGTCATCCTGCCTCGGTGGGTCATCCTGCCTCGGTGGGTCATCCTGCCTCGGTGGGTCATCCTGCCTCGGTGGGTCACCCTGCCTCGGTGGGTCATCCTGCCTCGGTGGGTCATCCTGCCTCGGTGGGTCATCCTGCCTCGGTGGGTCATCCTGCCTCGGTGGGTCATCCTGCCTCGGTGGGTCATCCTGCCTCGGTGGGTCATCCTGCCTCGGTGGGTCATCCTGCCTCGGTGGGTCACCCTGCCTCGGTGGGTCATCCTGCCTCGGTGGGTCACCCTGCCTCGGTGGGTCATTCTGCCTCGGTGGGTCATCCTGCCTCGGTGGGTCATCCTGCCTCGGTGGGTCAACCTGCCTCGGTGGGTCACCCTGCCTCGGTTGGTCACCCTGCCTCGGTGGGTCATCCTGCCTCGGTGGGTCATCCTGCCTCGGTGGGTCATCCTGCCTCGGTGGGTCATCCTTCCTCGGTGGGTCATCCTGCCTCGGTGGATCATCCTGCGTAGGTGGGTCATCCTGCCTCGGTGGGTCATCCTGCCTCGGTGGGTCATCCTGCCTCGGTGGGTCATCCTGCCTCGGTGGGTCATCCTGCCTCGGTGGGTCATCCTGCCTCGGTGGGATACGGCCAGTTTGTTGAAAAAAAGTGTGTGTATATTATATATATATATATATATATATATATATATATATATATATATATATATATATATATATATATATATATAGCAATATATGTGTTTGTATGTGTGTGAGAGTGGTGTACTCACCTATTTGTACTCACCTATTTGTGGTTGCAGGGGTCGAGTCATAGCTCCTGGCCCCGCCTCTTCACCGGTTGCTACTAGGACCTGTCTCTCCCCGCTCCATGAGCTTTATCAAACCTCGTCTTAAAACTGTGTATGGTTCCTGCCTCCACTACGTCATTTTCTAGGCTATTCCACTGCCTTACAACTCTATGACTGAAGAAATACTTCCTAATATCTCTCTGACTCATTTGTGTCTTCAACTTCCAATTGTGGCCTCTTGTTTCTGTGTCCCCTCCCTGGAACATCCTGTCTTTGTCCACCTTGTCTATTCCACGCAGTATTTTATATGTCGTTATCATGTCTCCCTTGACCCTCCTGTCCTCCAGTGTCGTCAGGCCGATTTCCCTTAATCTTTCTTCATAGGACATTCCCCTTAGCTCTGGAACTAACCTTGTTGCAAACCTTTGTACTTTCTCTAGTTTCTTGACGTGCTTTATCAAGTGCGGGTTCCAAACAGGTGCTGCATACTCCAGTATGGGCCTGACATACACGGTGTACAGTGTCTTGAACGATTCCTTACTAAGGTATCGGAATGCTGTTCTCAGGTTTGCCAGGCGCCCATATGCTGCAGCAGTTATCTGATTGATGTGTGCTTCCGGAGACATGCTCGGTGTTATACTCACCCCAAGATCTTTCTCCTTGAGTGAGGTTTGCAGTCTTTGGCCACCTAGCCTATACTCTGTCTGTGGTCTTCTGTGCCCTTCCCCTATCTTCATGACTTTGCATTTGGCAGGATTAAATTCGAGAAGCCATTTGCTGGACCAGGTGTCCAGTCTGTCCAGGTCTCTTTGAAGTCCTGCCTGGTCCTCATCAGATTTAATTCTCCTCATTAACTTCACATCATCTGCAAACAGGGACACTTCTGAGTCTAACCCTTCCATCATGTCGTTCACATATACCAAAAATGGCACTGGTCCTAGGACCGACCCCTGTGGGACCCCGCTCGTCACAGGTGCCCACTGTGATACATCATTACGTACCATGACTCGTTGTTGCCTCCCTGTCAGGTATTCTCTGATCCATTGCAGTGCCCTTCCTGTTATATGCGCCTGATGCTCTAGCTTCTGCACTAATCTCTTGTGAGGAACTGTGTCAAAGGCCTTCTTGCAGTCCAAGAAGATGCAATCAACCCACCCCTCTCTCTCGTGTCTTACTTCTGTTATTTTATCATAAAACTCCAGAAGGTTTGTGACACAGGATTTGCCTTCCGTGAATCCGTGCTGGTTGGCATTTATACTCTTGTTCAGTTCCAGGTGCTCCACCACTCTCCTCCTGATAATCTTCTCCATAATTTTGCATACTATACACGTCAATGACACAGGTCTATAGTTTAGTGCCTCTTTTCTGTCTCCTTTTTTAAAAATGGGAACTACATTTGCCGTCTTCCATACCTCAGGTAGTTGCCCAGTTTCCAGGGACGTGTTGAAGATTGTGGTAAGTGGCACGCATAACATATCTGCTCCCTCTCTAAGGACCCACGGGGAGATGTTGTCCAGTCCCATTGCCTTTGAGGTATCGATGTCCCTTAGCAGCTTCTTCACCTCCTCATCTGTATGTATGTCGTCCAACACTTGGTGTATTCCTTGCTGGTGTCCCCATCTGGTCTGTCCCCCCAGAGTCCTTCCTGTCTCTACTGTAAATACTTCCTTAAATCTCGTTTCTTGTGAGTTCTCCACCTTCTTTCCTCAGCCTTATCACCTGGTCCTTGACTGTTGTCTTCCTCCTAATGTGGCTATACAGCAGTTTCGGGTCAGATTTGACTTTCGATGCTATGTCGTTTTCATACTGTCGCTGGGCCTCCCTCCTTATCTGTGCATACTCGTTTCTGGCTCTTCTACTAATCTCCTTATTTTTCTGGGTCCTATGCCTCCTGTACCTTTTCCATTCTCTGTTGCACTTAGTTTTTGCCTCCCTACACCTTCGGGTAAACCAAGGACTCGTTTTGGTCTTCCTATTATTTCTGTTTCCCTTGGGAACAAAACTTTCCTCTGCCTCCTTGCACTTTGTTGCCACATATTCCATCATCTCGTTTACTGATTTTCCTACCATTTCTCTGTCCCACTGAACCTCCTGGTGTGTGTATGTGTACAGATGAGTGCGCGAGAACTTAATTTTACAGGTAAGTATATTAACTCAATAATATATACGAAATAAAAAACATTTAACAGCAAAAAAAAAAAATAAATAAAAAAGAGAAAGCAGTAGAGATATTTAATTTTTTCTATCAGTTGAATGAATTATTGTAAACACACACACACACACATACACACACACACACACACACACACACACACACACAGGAAGACAACAGTGAGTCATGATACGTGGCGAGGTGTAAGAGTGGGCGCCGTTAACAAGTGGGGTCCCACAGGGGTCAGTCCTAGGACTGGTGCTGTTTCTGGTATTTATGAACATGACGGAAGGAATAGACTAAGAAGTGTTCCTGTTTGCAGATGACGTGAAGTTGATGAGAAGAATTCAGTCGGACCAGGACCAAGCAGAACTACAAAGGGATCTGAACAAACTGCAGACCTGGTCCAGCAACTGGCTCCTGGAGTTCAATCACACCAAGTGCAAAGTCATAAAGATTGGGGAAGGGCAAAGAAGACCGCAGACGGAGTACAGTCTAGGGGGCCAGAGACTACAAACCTCACTCAAGGAAAAAGATCTTGGGGTGAGTATAACACCAGGTACATCTCCTGAAGCGCACATCAATCAAATAACTGCTGCAGCATATGGGCGCCTGGCAAACCTCAGAACAGCATTCCGACATCTTAATAAGGAATCGTTCAGGACCCTGTACACCGTGTACGTTAGACCCATATTGGAGTATGCGGCACCAGTTTGGAACCCACACCTAGCCAAGCACGTAAAGAAACTAGAGAAAATGCAAAGGTTTGCAACAAGACTAGTCCCAGAGCTAAGAAGTATGTCCTACTAGGAGAGGTTAAGGGAAATCAACCTGACGACACTGGAAGACAGAAGAGATAGGGGGATATGATAACGACAAATAAAATACTGAGAGGAATCGACAAGGTGGACAGGACAGGATGTTCCAGAG
>NC_091305.1:17217372-17247372 GCF_038502225.1 Cherax quadricarinatus | reverse complement strand
CACTCTGAATGCCTCTGCACTCTGAATGCCTCTGCACTCTGAATGTCTCTGCACTCTGAATGCCTCTGCACTCTGAATGCCTCTGCACTCTGAATGTCTCTGCACTCTGAATGCCTCTGCACTCTGAATGCCTCTGCACTCTGAATGCCTCTGCACTCTGAATGCCTCTGCACTCTGAATGTCTCTGCACTCTGAATGCCTCTGCACTCTGAATGTCTCTGCACTCTGAATGTCTCTGCACTCTGAATGCCTCTGCACTCTGAATGCCTCTGCACTCTGAATGTCTCTGCACTCTGAATGCCTCTGCACTCTGAATGCCTCTGCACTCTGAATGCCTCTGCACTCTGAATGCCTCTGCACTCTGAATGCCTCTGCACTCTGAATGTCTCTGCACTCTGAATGTCTCTGCACTCTGAATGCCTCTGCACTCTGAATGCCTCTGCACTCTGAATGCCTCTGCACTCTGAATGCCTCTGCACTCTGAATGCCTCTGCACTCTGAATGTCTCTGCACTCTGAATGCCTCTGCACTCTGAATGCCTCTGCACTCTGAATGCCTCTGCACTCTGAATGCCTCTGCACTCTGAATGTCTCTGCACTCTGAATGCCTCTGCACTCTGAATGCCTCTGCACTCTGAATGTCTCTGCACTCTGAATGCCTCTGCACTCTGAATGCCTCTGCACTCTGAATGCCCCTGCACTCTGAATGTCTCTGCACTCTGAATGCCTCTGCACTCTGAATGTCTCTGCACTCTGAATGTCTCTGCACTCTGAATGTCTCTGCACTCTGAATGCCCCTGCACTCTGAATGCCCCTGCACTTTGAATGCCCCTGCACTCTGAATGCCTCTGCACTCTGAATGCCCCTGCACTCTGAATGCCTCTGCACTCTGAATGCCTCTTCACACGCTACGCAATCTCGAATGCGCATTTTAAATCGCATTTATCTTATAATAAAATTGCGCTATGTGGAGAAGCCTGAAATGAGGGTTTATCGCGCTACACACGTGTCTTATTTTCACAAAGTCGAAAGTGAGAAGACAGTACTTTTTATGGGAAGAAAAAAATCTCTCCCGCCCTTCATTATATATTTTTTCGGTGAAATTTGTATACTTTATCTCTTTCAGTTGTATAAAGTTTATCGCAGAGTCATGAAATCCCAATCAATTATTATGCAGATAGGTACACTTCCCCCAGTTAACACAAATTGTTCGTGAACTTTCGGAGAAATTCGTGGAAAATAAGCCGAGTAAGTTGGAATTTCAAGCCGGAGTATTTAGCCAGGGTGAACGTTACGACTGTCATCCACAACTCCCAGTTGGGCAAGTTGGTAATTACCTGTTTTTAATGAAAGTGTGATTCCGTTATATGGAAAGTGGTTCCATAAATGACTTAAAATACTTATGACAGTGATGATGTATGTATGTGTATTTATTTTATTTTATTTATTATCACACTGGCCGATTCCCACCAAGGCAGGGTGGCCCGAAAAAGAAAAACTTTCACCATCATTCACTCCATCACTGTCTTGCCAGAAGGGTGCTTTACACTACAGTTTTTAAACTGCAACATTAACACCCCTCCTTCAGAGTGCAGGCACTGTACTTCCCATCTCCAGGACTCAAGTCCGGCCTGACGGTTTCCCTGAATCCCTTCATAAATGTTACTTTGCTCACACTCCAACAGCACGTCAAGTATTAAAAACCATTTGTCTCCATTCACTCCTATCAAACACGCTCACGCATGCCTGCTGGAAGTCCAAGCCCCTCGCACACAAAACCTCCTTTACCCCCTCCCTCCAACCTTTCCTAGGCCGACCCCTACCCCGCCTTCCTTCCACTACAGACTGATACACTCTTGAACTCATTCTGTTTCGCTCCATTCTCTCTACATGTCCGAACCACCTCAACAACCCTTCCTCAGCCCTCTGGACAACAGTTTTGGTAATCCCGCACCTCCTCCTAACTTCCAAACTACGAATTCTCTGCATTATATTCACACCACACATTGCCCTCAGACACGACATCTCCACTGCCTCCAGCCTTCTCCTCGCTGCAACATTCATCACCCACGCTTCACACCCATATAAGAGCGTTGGTAAAACTATACTCTCATACATTCCCCTCTTTGCCTCCAAGGACAAAGTTCTTTGTCTCCACAGACTCCTAAGTGCACTACTCACTCTTTTTCCCTCATCAATTCTATGATTCACCTCATCTTTCATAGACCCATCCGCTGACACGTCCACTCCCAAATATCTGAATACGTTCACTTCCTCCATACTCTCTCCATACATTATATATATATATATATATATATATATATATATATATATATATATATATATATATATATATATATATATATATATATATATATATATATATATGACAGCTCTAGGCCTTTCCTGTTACTGTGAACACTGTCAAGAAGCTGCGACAGTGAAACAGAAATGAAGATCAGCCCTGGAAGAAGCCTTTTTTTATTTTTTTTTTATATATGTTCCATTTTGTTCACTGTATCAGTGGTTATGAATGGTATTCAGAAACTTCATATATATTTTTTTTTCATTCTAGTTTTACCTCGCCGTCATTTTATAAGATAAGCTATTCGCCTTTTTTTTCAATAATTTCTACTTCGTATGTAATGAAAACTGGATATTACTTTGGTTTCAACAAAATATTTATTGACGGGTCTTCGAAAAATTAAGACTCGCTCCAGGACACTGTCTTGGCGAATATTGTATGTAGCGGCAACAGGTTACATACGCCAGGTCATCCATATCTTAAATTTAAATCTTTAATTTTATTGTTAAGTCGTGAAATTCCAGAGTGTCGATGTCATAACGTTCCAGATATTCCTGACCTGTGATGTAAAAAAAAAAATCCTAACATCCAGTTATGCACACAACCCACATGCAAACCTTCACTATTTTATTTTTGTCTCAGTTTCTGATGGTGACTGTTGGAAGTGCTGAGAGGACCTTGGTGACTGCTGGAAGTGCTGAGAGGACCCTGGTGACTGCTGGAAGTGCTGAGAGGACCCTGGTGACTGTTGGAAGTGCTGAGAGGACCCTGGTGACTGTTGGAAGTGCTGAGAGGACCCTCATGACTGCTGGAAGTGCTGAGAGGACCCTCATGACTGCTGGAAGTGCTGAGAGGACCCTGGTGACTGTTGGAAGTGCTGAGAGGACCCTGGTGACTGTTGGAAGTGCTGAGAGGACCCTGGTGACTGTTGGAAGTGCTGAGAGGACCCTGGTGACTGTCACGCGAGAAAAATATCTCATTCCAGACTGAATGAGGAGGAGTGAGGTCCGTGAGGCGGTGGTGAGAAGAACACAGCTCGACAATAACTGTGATAACAGACGGAACACCACAAGGGCAGATCTTCTCCTGTAACTTCAATTACATAAATGAAAATACGTAATTCCGTAAACACGGTAATCAAACGCAAAAGCATTCGCCAAATGCACTCATGCAAACTCATACATACACACTCATACATACACATTCATACATACACACTCACATTCCGGCACCCGCTATTTACTCTTACTACCACATCTGAGAGTTTAAATACATTTGTATTGTATCAAAATGTATAAAAAAATTCCGGAAACTAGCAAAGTAAAACATTTTTTGGAATACACGCGCAAAACTGGCTCCAGATTGGTCCTTTCCACCAATTTGCCTTCAAAAGCCAGCAGTATTTTTCGGATTTTAGAATTCATAAAATTTTGCTCTCTGCTAGCCACCGTTTGCGAGGATAATGTAGCTTTCTGCCTGCATGTGTCTGTAAGAAGATTTCAGCAGAGTATTTCTATAGATGCTATAATCTTAGAACAGAGCATTCCTATAGATGCTATCAGCTTAGAACAGAGCATTGCCATAGATACGGTCAGCTTAGAACAGCAGTTCTATAAATGCCATCAGCTTCGAACAGAGCATTTCCACAGATGCTGAATTTAATAACCTGCACTAAGCACTACGTAGTTAAAAACAATTACTTAGAGTATCAACGTTCTGTTTATATTAGCAATTTCTTCATATTCAACAAACTTACGTAATATATATAGACGAGATCTCTTTATAAATGCACCACTATTACTACTACTACTTCAAACTATCATAATTATTTTTATTACTACTACTACTACTACCATTACTAAGTTATAGAGGATAACATAATAATATACTCAAGTGGGTTTTCTATGGATAAAATGAGACCAAATACAATAGCTTCTACTGGGTATAATATCAGGTATACTAGCCTCCTCTGGGTATAACAATAGCAAGTATACTAGCTTCTGAGTATAATAGCTAGAATACTAGCTTCAACTGGGTGTAAGAAGAACAATTATACTAGCATGTACAGAAGCATATATATATATATATATATATATATATATATATATATATATATATAAAAATATATATATATATATATATATATGTCGTGCCTAATATGTAAAACTGGTCAATTAGCAAGAACTCATTTAAAATTGAGTCCTTTCTAAAATTTTCTCTTATACGTTTAAAGATACATTTTTTTCATTAATGTTAATGTAAAAATTTTTAATTTTGCACCAAAAGAATCTTAAAAAACTTATCTAACCTTATTATAACAAGAGCAATTTATTTTTGCCTAACCCAACTAAATATATTTTACATTTGTATACAATAATTTAATACTAAACAAACACAATGAAATATATTTTTTTTCGTTAGGTTCAGAATGATTTTGGCGAAATTATTGCATACACAAATTTTCACTTGTCCTATATGGCAAGATGAGCGTTGCTATTTAAGCCAAGATCGCAAGTTCTGCCTATTCGGCACGACATATATATATATATATATATATATATATATATATATATATATATATATATATATAATCATGATAATATTCCGCCCTCAAAAAAGAGGTCAGAAATGTATATTGCTTTAATAAAAATGTATATTAATTTAATAAAAATAGTTACATAGGTATATGTTTTTTTTAATTACGATAGATAATAAAATTGCACCTGTGACATTAATGTGCGATTCATTAAATGTTTTCAAAAATGTTTGATGCACAGGATAGTTCAGTTTTGTTCAGTTTATATATATTTTGAGAATTTACAGAATTGTCTATCACGATAATCTGATTTAAACACTACTACTACTGCTACTACTACTACTACTGCTACTACTACTACTACTACTACTGCTACTACTCCTACTACTACTACTACTATATAACTCAGCTTATTACTATAAATAGTATTAATAGTAAAATATACGGAGAATACTTTGTAATCTATAGAGCGCAAAACCCGAGTCACTCAGCTGAAGGAGTATTGGAGGTTCGACCGTCCGGTCGCTAATCGCGGCTAGGTCTCTGATTTAACAGGCTGTTGGTGATGGCAGTTCATTGCTACACAGCAGTGTGTGTTTACACAGGTTAATAGCGCTGATGTGTTGCATTTAAAACAGGGCGAAATTAGTACAAAAATGAATGTTTACATCTGTTCGCCTAGCATGTTATTGGGTACACACACACCCATACATGCATGCATGTATACATAAATTTATAAACGTTCATACATACATACATACATACACACACACACACACACAGTGGTGGAGCACCTAGAAAGGAATGAGCTTATAAACGACAACCAGCACGGATTCAGAGACGGGAAATCCTGTGTCACAAACCTACTGGAGTTCTATGACAAGGTGACAGCAGTAAGACAAGAGAGAGAGGGATGGGTAGATTGCATTTTCTTGGACTGTAAGAAGGTTTTAGACACAGTTCCACACAAAAGATTAGTGGAAAAGCTGGAGGACTGGACAGGTATAACGGGGAAGGCACTGCAATGGATCAGAGAATACTTGATGGAAAGACATCAACGAGTCATGGTAAGTCTTGAGGTGTCAGAGTGGGCTCTTGAGGTGTCAGAGTGGGCGCTTGTGACGAGCGGCGTTCCACAGGGGTTAGTCCTAGGCCTGGTGCTGTTTCTGGTATATGTGAACGACATGACGGAAGGAATAGACTCCGAAGTGTCCTTGTTTGCAGACGACGTGAAGTTAATGAGGAGAATTCAGTCGGAGGAGAACAAGGCAGTACTACAGAGGGATCTGGACAGGGTGCAGGCCTGGTACAACAACTGGCTCCTGGAGTTCAACCCCACCAAGTGTAAAGTCATGAAGATTGGGGAAGGGCAAAGAAGACCGAAGAGTACAGTCTAGGGGGCCAAAGACTACAAACCTCACTCAAGGAAATGGATCTTGAAGTGTGTATGATACCGAGCGCACATCAACCAAAAAACTGCTGCGGCATATGGGCAACTAGCGAAAGTAATTAGCATTCCGACATCTCAGTAAGGAGTCGTTCTGGACCCTGTACACTGTGTACGTCAGGCCCATATTGGAGTATGCAGCTCCAGTTTTGAACCCACACCTGGTAAAGCACATCAGGAAACTAGAGAAAGTGAAAAGGTTTGGAACGAGGCTAATCCCGGAGCTGACGGGCATGTCCTACGAGGAGAGGTTAAGGGAACTCGACCTGACGACACTGGAGGACAGGAGGGACAGGGAGGAACATGATAACGACATATAAAATGCCGAGAGGAATCGACAAGAGACAGAATATTTCAGAGATGGGACACAGCAACAAGGAGTCCCCATTGGAAGCTGAAAATTCAAATGAGGCACAGGAATGTTAGGAAGTATTTCATCAGTCATAGAGTTGTCAGGAAGTGGAATAGTCTAGAAAGCGATGCAGTGGAGGCAGGAACCAACCATACATAGCTTTAAGAAGATGTATGATAAAGCTCATGGAGCAGGGAGAGGGAGGACCTAGTGGCGACCAGTAAAGAGGCGACCCCAGTGAGAACAATTGGGTGAGTACAGACACACACACATACGCACAAATATATATATATATGTATGTATATATATATATTTTTTTTTTTTTCAACAAGTTGGTCGTCTCCCACCGAGGCAGGGTGACCCAAAAAAGAAAGAAAATCCCCAAAAAGAAAATACTTTCATCATCATTCAACACTTTCACCACACTCACACATTATCACTGCTTTTGCAGAGGTGCTCAGAATACAACAGTTTAGAAGCATATACGTATAAAGATACACAACATATCCCTCCAAACTGCCAATATCCCAAACCCCTCCTTTAAAGTGCAGGCATTGTACTTCCCATTTCCAGGACTCAAGTCCGACTATATGAAAATAACCGGTTTCCCTGAATCCCTTCACTAAATATTACCCTGCTCACACTCCAACAGATCGTCAGGTCCCAAGTATCATTCGTCTCCATTCACTCCTATCTAACACGCTCATGCACGCTTGCTGGAAGTCCAAGCCCCTCGCCCACAAAACCTCCTTTACCCCCTCTTTCCAACCCTTTCGAGGACGACCCCTACCCCTCTTTCCTTCCCCTATAGATTTATATGCTTTCCATGTCATTCTACTTTGATCCATTCTCTCTAAATGACCAAACCACCTCAACAACCCCTCTTCTGCCCTCTGACTAATGCTTTTATTAACTCCACACCTTCTCCTAATTTCCACACTCCGAATTTTCTGCATAATATTTACACCACACATTGCCCTTAGACAGGACATCTCCACTGCCTCCAACCGTCTCCTCGCTGCTGCATTTACCACCCAAGCTTCACATCCATATAAGAGTGTTGGTACTACTATACTTTCATACATTCCCTTCTTTGCCTCCATAGATAACGTTTTTTGACTCCACATATACCTCAACGCACCACTCGCCTTTTTTCCCTCATCAATTCTATGATTAACCTCATCCTTCATAAATCCATCCGCCGACACGTCAACTCCCATGTATCTGAAAACATTCACTTCTTCCATACTCCTCCTCCCCAATTTGATATCCAATTTTTCTTATATATATATATATATATATATACATATATAATGTCTCCATTCACTCCTATCAAACACGCTCACGCATGCCTGCTGGAAGTCCAAGCCCCTCGCACACAAAACCTCCTTTACCCCCTCCCTCCAACCTTTCCTAGGCCGACCCCTACCTCGCCTTCCTTCCACTACAGACTGATACACTCTTGAAGTCATTCTGTTTCGCTCCGTTCTCTCTACATGTCCGAACCACCTCAACAACCCTTCCTCAGCCCTCTGGACAACAGTTTTGGCAATCCCGCACCTCCTCCTAACTTCCGAACTACGAATTCTCTGCATTATATTCACACCACACATTGCCCTCAGACATGACATCTCCACTGCCTCCAGCCTTCTCCTCGTTGCAACATTCATCACCCATGCTTCACACCCATATAAGAGCGTTGGTAGAACTATACTCTCATACATTCCCCTCTTTGCTTCCAAGGACAAAGTTCTTTGTCTCCACAGACTCCTAAGTGCACCGCTCACCCTTTTCCCCTCATCAATTCTATGATTCACCTCATCTTTCATAGTCCCATCCGCTGACACGTCCACTCCCAAATATCTGAATACATTCACCTCCTCCATACTCTCTCCCTCCAATCTGATATCCAATCTTTCATCACCTAATGTTTTTATCCTCATAACCTTACTCTTTCCTGTATTCACTTTCAATTTTCTTCTTTTACATACCCTACCAAATTCATCCACCAACCTCTGCAACTTCTCTTCAGAATCACCCAAGAGCACAGTGTCATCATCAAGAGCAACTGTGACAACTCCCACTTTACGTGTGATTCTTTATCTTTTAACTCCACGCCTCTTGCCAAGACCCTCGCATTTACTTCTCTTACAACCCCATCTATAAATATATTAAACAACCACGGTGACATCACACATTCTTGTCTAAGGCCTACTTTTACTGGGAAATAATCTTCTTTCCTACATACTCTAACTTGAGCCTCACTATCCTCGTAAAAACTCTTCACTGCATTCAGTAACCTACCTCCTACACCATACACCTGCAACATCTGCCACATTACCTCCCTATCCACCCTGTCATATGCCTTTTCCAAATCCATAAATGCCACAAAAACCTCTTTAGCCTTATCTAAATACTGTTCACTTATATGTTTCACTGTAAACACCTGGTCCACATACCCCCTACCTTTTCTAAAGCCTCCTTGTTCATCTGCTATCCTATTCTCCGTCTTACTCTTAATTCTTTCAATAATAACTCTACCATACACTTGACCAGGTATACTCAACAGACCATATCCACTATAATTTTTGCACTCTCTTTTGTCCCCTTTGCCTTTATACAAAGGAACTATGCATGCTCTCTGCCAATCCCTAGGTACCTTACCCTCTTCCATACATTTATTAAATAATAGCACCATAATTATATTATATTATATATATATATATATATATATATATATATATATATATATATATATATATATATATATATATATATATATATATGTCGTGCCGAATATGTAAAACTAATCAATTAGCATTAACTCATTTAAAATTAAGTCCTTTCTAAAATTTTCTCTTATACGTTTAAAGATATATTTTTTTTCATTAATGGTGATGTAAAAATTTATAATTTTGCACGAAAAGAAACTTAGAAAACTTACCTAACCTTATTATAACAAGAACAATTTATTTTAGCCTAACCCAACTAAATATTTTTAGATTTGTTTACAATAATTTAATACTAAACAGTGAAATATATTTTTTTCGTTAGGTTCAGAATGATTTTGGCGAAATTATTGCATACACAAATTTTCACTTGTCCTATATGGCAAGATGAACGTTGCTATTTAAGCCAAGATCGCAAGTTATGCCTATTCGGCACGACATATAATATATATATATATATATATATATATATATATATATATATATATATATATATATATATATATATATATATATATATATATATATATATAAAATGTATGTGTGTGTGTGTACTCTCACCTATTTGTGGTTGCAGGGGTCGATTCATAGCTCCTTGCCCCACCTTTTCACTGGTTGCTACTAGGTCCTCTCTCTCCCTGCTCCATGAGCTTTATCAAACCTCATCTTAAAACTATGTATGGTTCCTGCCTCCACTACGTCACTTTCTAGGGTATTCCACTTCCTGACAACTCTATGACTGAAGAAAGAGAAAGAAAGAAAGTTGCAAATGTCTTGAGGAATCTACGGAAGAAAAAAAGATTTTATTTCTTTTATTAACACATCTGCCGCTTCCCACCAAGGCAGGGTGGCCTGGAAAAGTAAAACTTTCATCATTCACTCCATCACTGTCTTGCTAGAGGCGCTCTTACACTACAGTTATAAAACTGCAACATTAACACCTCTCCTTCAGAGTGTAGACACTGTACTTCCCATCTCCAGGACTCAAGTCCGGCCTGCCGGTTTCCCTGAGTCCCTTCATAAATTTTAACTTGCTTACACTCCAACAGCACGTCATGTCCTAAAAACCGTTTATCACCATTCGCTCGTAACACGTTCACACAGATTATCACTGGTTATTATAAAGGAATGTTCACGGGCTCTAAATGTTGCATCAAGGAGAAAACCGTGAAAGATCACAACACGACTTACATAGTCTAAAGGGATGGTTAAAAAAAAGTGGATGTTAGAGTTCAATCCTACTATGTACTGAAAATCAAGGAAGGGCAGACAAAGGCTGGAAGCTTCGAACATGGAGAAGGTTCTTGAGATACTGAGTCTGAGGAGCATCAACAGAAGAGCGTCTGAAGAAAATACCCGATAAGCCAAGTAAGAACCGGCATTCAGGAACCTTAACAGTTAGTAATTCAAGACTATAAATAACATATTTTAAATTTGTCTGATTATTAAATACCTTCCCGCAGTAACAATCACTCAAGCATGTAAAGATACTAGACACACACTAGACTAGTCCATAGCTGAAGTGGCTGACGTAAGAAAAATTTAAAAAATGAATCTGGCAACCTTTGAGTATAAGACGATGGAGATATCGAGGGCGCTGGTAGAAGATGAAAATGTGTTTAAGAACAATTACAAAACATTTTTTGCAGCCTCAGAGTTGTCAAGAAGTGGAATGATCAGGAAAATAGAGCGAATGAACCATTATACCCAGTTTTCTTGATGGGTACGACAGGATCTCCCAGACAGGGAATTAGTTATGCCAGTCGTATGTAGCTAAAAGGAAGGCCCAGGAGCTGAGACTAACTCGCAACCTCAGCTAGATGTATACTCCTAAACATACCCACATCCACCCGGAGAAAGTAATAGTAGTGTGTCACCTGTCAAACACAACACCAGCACCTAGGTCTGACACCTGAGGATATACCACACGCGGAATAATTGGATAGAAGAGAGAGGGGAGAGAAACAGGCGTGAGCAGAGAGGGAGACTGGAAAGTATATAGGGTAGAAGGGAGCAGGGAGGAGAGGAAAGCAGAGGGAAACAGGTATGGAGAAGGAAAAAAAAAAAGGGGGAAGCGTGAAAGGGACGTATGAAGGGTGAGGAGGGGAGAATAAAAGACAAGGAGAGTAGGAGGAAGTAGAGAGAAGGTGAGGATGAAACATTAACAATAACGTTGGCCGGAGAAATTTATTTGTTTACATCTGGTTGAAAAGTTAATAATTTATTTCAGGTGTTTTACAGTTTGCTTTTAGGTATTTATTGAAGTTTCTGAGAGATGTGTTATCAGAATCTTGACTTTAACTCAACTTCGACGTTTATTTACTGAATGGATGTTTTTGTTCCTCATGCGGTAACTGAAGCAAATTCAAACATATTTATATTTTATTAACAAATAAACAAACGTAATAAATCGCAAAACCATAGACAGGAGCAAAAGAAGTAACAATTGTAGAGAGGAAAAACAGTGCTACCTGCCTGGAGGGTATTCCGGAGATCAACGCCCCCGCGGCCCGGTTCATGACCAGGGCTTGCGGTGGATCAGGGCCTGATCAACGAGGCTGTTACTGCTGGCCGCGCGCAATCCAACGTACAGATCAGCCCGGCTGATCCGGCACCAACTTTAGGTATCTGTCTAGCTCTCGCTTGAAGACAACCAGGGGTCTACTGGTAATGCCCCTTATTGCTGGTGGGAGGCTGTTGAACAGTCTTGGGCTCCGGACACTTACTGCGTTTTCTCTTAATGTACCAGTGACGCCCTTACTTTTCACTGGGGGTATGTTGCATCGCCTGCCAAGTCTTTTGCTTTCGTATGGAGTGATTTCTGTGTGAATATTAGGGACCAGTCCCTCCAGAATCTTCCAGGTGTAGATTATGATACATCTCTCTCACCTGAGCTCCAGTGAGTACAAGTGAAGTGGTTCCAGGAGTTTCCAGTAGTTAAGGTGTTTGATAGAACTTATACGTGCAGTAAAGGTTCTCTGTACATTCTCTAGCTCTACAATTTCGCCTGTCTTGAATGGGGATGTTAATGTACAGCAGTATTCCAGCCTTGTCTTGAATGTTTTCATTATCCAACTTATGAGCTTCCTCGCAGATGTGATAGTGGTATTGTTGTGGTCCTTGAAGGTGAGGTCTTCGGACATTACCACACCCAAAAAGAAGACTAAAATATTTGTTGACAAATATTAGCTGTACCAAGTTAGTAAATAAACCAAACCCAAGACATCATTTATTCCCTACTACTGTTACTGCTACTGATCCTCCTTTCCTACCAGGATACATACCCCACCATCTCCACTGCATCCTCCTTTCTCACGTAACAATCTCCCAAACCACAAAAACTCCATCCTACCCTCTCATCTTACGTCCCAACCCCTGGACCTCCACTCAACCTTCCCTGTCTCTAAACTCACACACATGCCCTCCACCAATACACACCCAAACAAGAAGAGTTAATCTCCTTTCCCTCTCCACCCTTCCCAACACTGGCAGAACATGGGAGAGAGAGAGGCCCAGGATACAAGTAACCACAACACAATAACTATAGAAAGGTCATGCATTGAAATTCCAAATGAGAGCAGTGAAGTAAACTACTAAATAATAGAGATGGAACCACTCATGATAACTCTCATGGAGATGAATGCAGTCCTTGCAAATGGGCATCAAATACTAAGGACGGAACGAAGGAACGGAGCTAATTGGAGAATGGCACTGTCAATCAGTAGCCAGAGGGATTTCCAAGTTCTGAGAGGGATACGAAGTGATGAAGCCAGAGACCACATAGCAGGCACTATCATGACTGAAATCCAAGGTAGTATTGGCAGTAATGTACACTCACTCACCCAATAGTGGAAAACCGAGGCAAGAGTAACAGGAGTACAACAGGGCTATGGCAGCCACCATGACAGCTGCAGACGACCCCTCAGGGTCAAGACCAACTCATCACGAAGTATCTCAAACATAAGAACATAGAAGGGAAGCACCGGGAATTCACGGAGGACGAAATACATGAAGGGCTAAACCGATAGAAGGGATGCGGGTGTTTGTAAATGTTGTGTCAAAGAATTAATGGTATGACGAAGAAGTAAATGGAAGTAAATCGGCGTGTCTGGGCCTGGGCGTTACACTAGATGCATCAGACATGTTAGAAATGGTCTTGATGATGTACATATTGTCGATAATTCTACCAACATTATTACAGTCTTGATGATGCTTAGTGTAAATTACCAAGCAGCAGATAATTCACTGAAAAGTTTTAAGGAGCCTTTGACGTATTTACCAGAAAACTAATTATGTAAGGTAATAAGACGAACATGAAGAACTACAGGTAATCCACTTAAACAGCAAGATTGCACTCATCCAGCAGATGAATGCAATCTTCTATAAAATTCCCAGCAAGATTTTCCGAATGAAATCCTCAGTGATCTTTTAAATTCTTTAAGATTGGTTGCAAGACTCTGTACTGAATCAAAATATGTCTACAAGAGGAGCAGGTTCTTCGGCCAAGACGTTACAGATTAGCGAATGTGGAGAATATGGCTTACTGAAAACTAGGACATGCAACAATCTGAAACGCCAGCACTAAAAATTTCTGTTTAAATCCTTAAGACTCTACTGTGGCGATACTGTTTTCATGTGCCAATAATACTAATTCAACAGAAGACTCAAAGAGGCACTCTGAAGGCAGGCAGGGCACTGATAGCTGCAATTCTTCATAAGCAGACGATAATGCTGAGACAGGGTCTCCTGTAGCTGCCGCAGCTGCTACTGTCAGACAACGCACCTGGACAACGCACCTGGACAAGAGCAAGGTCAAAGCTCTAACACGAGTTAAAACTCGTAGAAGGGTAGATGAGGTCACCATTCACAAACTTCTCTCACCAAAACACATTAGAGCAGCATTTCCTTCGCTTACTCTCTCAACAAACCGACGGGATTTCTCACACACACACACACACACACACACACACACACACACACACACACACACACACACACACACACACACACACACACACACACCATCTCACATTATTCATTATGTGGAAAATTCATGAGTAGGAAAAAAATATATTTAGGCCAGTGAGCGAAATCCCGAATTTGCATGTAAAGTGAGCGGCCCCGAGGAGGTGTCTGGAGGCTGCCGTCCCATATTGTCTTATTAATGGAAGGGAAAGTATTATGGAAGAGAAAAATGCCATGTGTGAGACACACTGGTGGGAGAGTGGAGTGTGTGTGTGTGTGTGTGTGTGTGTGTGTGTGTGTGTGTGTGTGTGTGTGTGTGTGTGTGTGTGTGTATGTGTGTGTGTGTGTGTGTGTGTGTGTGTGTGTGTATGTATGTGTGTGTGTGTGTGTGTGTATGTGTGTGTGTGTGTGTGTGTGTGTGTGTGTGTGTGTGTGTGTGTGTGTGTGTGTGTGTGTATGTGTGTGTGTGTGTGTGTACTCACCTATATGTGTGTGTGTGTGTGTGTGTGTGTGTGTATGTGTAGGTGTGTGTGTGTGTGTGTATATGTGTGTGTATGTGTATGTACTCACCTAGTTGTACTCACCTAGTTGAGGTTGCAGGGGTCGAGTCCAAGCTCCTGGCCCCGCCTCTTCACTGGTCGCTACTAGGTCACTCTCCCTGAACCGTGAGCTTTATCGTACCTCTGCTTAAAGCTATGTATGGATCCTGACTCCACTACATCGCTTCCCAAACTATTCCACTTCCTGACTACTCTGTGGCTGAAGAAATACTTCCTAACATCCCTTTGATTCATCTGTGTCTTCAATTTCCAACTGTGTCCCCTTGTTACTGTGTCCAGTCTCTGGAACATCCTGTCTTTGTCCACCTTGTCAATTCCTCTCAGTATTTTGTAAGTCGTTATCATGTCCCCCCTATCTCTCCTGTCCTCCAGTGTCGTCAGGTTGATTTCCCTTAACCTCTCCTCATAGGACATACCTCTTAGCTCTGGGACTAGTCTTGTTGCAAACCTTTGCATTTTCTCTAGTTTCTTTACATGCTTGGCTAGGTGTGGGTTCCAAACTGGTGCCGCATACTCCAATATGGGCCTAACGTACACGGTGTATAGGGTCCTGAACGATTCCTTATTAAGATGTCGGAATGCTGTTCTGAGGTTTGCCAGGCGCCCATATGCTGCAGCAGTTATTTGGTTGATGTGCGCTTCAGGAGATGTGCCTGGTGTTATACTCACCCCAAGATCTTTTTCCTTGAGTGATGTTTGTAGTCTCTGACCCCCTAGACTGTACTCCATCTGCGGTCTTCTTTGCCCTTCCCCAATCTTCATGACCTTACACTTGGTGGGATAGAACTCCAGGAGCCAATTGCTGACCAGGTCTGCAGCCTGTCCAGATCCCTTTGTAGTTCTGGCTGGTCTTCGATCGAGTGTATTCTTCTCATCAACTTCACGTCATCTGCAAACAGGGACACCTCAGAGTCTATTCCTTCCGTCATGTCGTTCACAAATACCAGAAACAGCACTGGTCCTAGGACTGACCCCTGCGGGACCCCGCTGGTCACAGGTGCCCACTCTGACACCTCGCCACGTACCATGACTCGCTGCTGTCTTCCTGACAAGTATTCCCTGATCCATTGTAGTGCCTTCCCTGTTATCCCTGCTTGGTCCTCCAGTTTTTGCACCAATCTCTTGTGTGGAACTGTGTCAAACGCCTTCTTGCAGTCCAAGAAAATGCAATCCACCCACCCCTCTCTCTCTTGTCTTACTGCTGTCACCATGTCATAGAACTCCAGTAGGTTTGTGACACAGGATTTCCCGTCCCTGAAACCATGTTGGCTGCTGTTGATGAGATCATTCCTTTCTAGGTGTTCCACCACTCTTCTCCTGATAATCTTCTCCATGATTTTGCATACTATACATGTCAGTGACACTGGTCTGTAGTTTAATGCTTCATGTCTGTCTCCTTTTTTAAAGATTGGGACTACATTTGCTGTCTTCCATGCCTCAGGCAATCTCCCTTTTTCGATAGATGTATTGAATATTGTTGTTAGGGGTACACATAGCGCCTCTGCTCCCTCTCTCAATACCCATGGGGAGATGTTATCTGGCCCCATTGCCTTTGAGGTATCTAGCTCACTCAGAAGCCTCTTCACTTCTTCCTCGGTTGTGTGCACTGTGTCCAGCACTTGGTGGTGTGCCCCACCTCTCCGTCTTTCTGGAGTCCCTTCTGTCTCCTCTGTGAACACTTCTTTGAATCTCTTGTTGAGTTCTTCACATACTTCACGGTCATTTCCTGTTGTCTCTCCTCCTTCCTTCCTTAGCCTGATTACCTGGTCCTTGACTGTTGTTTTCCTCCTGATGTGGCTGTACAACAGTTTCGGGTCAGATTTGGCTTTCGCTGCTATGTCATTTTCATATTGTCTTTGGGCCTCCCTTCTTATCTGTGCATATTCGTTTCTGGCTCTACGACTGTTCTCCTTATTCTCCTGGGTCCTTTGCCTTCTATATTTCTTCCATTCCCTAGCACACTTGGTTTTTGCCTCCCTGCACCTTTGGGTAAACCATGAGCTCATCCTGGCTTTTTCATTACTCATGTTACCCTTGGGTACAAACCTCTCCTCAGCCTCCTTGCATTTTGTTGCTACACATTCCATCATCTCATTAACTGGCTTCCCTGCCAGTTCTCTGTCCCACTGAACCCCGTTCAGGTAGTTCCTCATTCCTGTGTAGTCCCCTTTCTTGTAGTTTGGCTTCATTCGTCCTGGCCTTCCTGCTTCTCCCTCCACTTGTAGCTCTACTGTGTATTCGAAGCTTAAAACCACATGGTCACTGGCCCCAAGGGGTCTTTCATATGTGATGTCCTCGATATCTGCACTACTGAAGGTGAATACTAAGTCCAGCCTTGCTGGTTCATCCTCTCCTCTCTCTCTTGTAGTGTCCCTTACGTGTTGGTACATGAAGTTCTCCAGTACCACCTCCATCATCTTAGCCCTCCATGTATCTTGGCCCCCATGTGGGTCCAAGTTCTCCCAAACGATCTCCTTGTGGTTAAAGTCACCCATGATCAGGAGCTTTGCCCTGCATGCATGAGCTCTTCTGGCCACTCTAGCCAGTGTGTCAACCATCGCTCTATTGCTCTCGTCGTACTCTTGCCTTGGCCTCCTGCTGTTCTGTGGTGGGTTATACATCACTGCTATTACCACCTTGGGACCTCCAGAGTGAAGTGTTCCCACTATGTAATCACTTTCTTCTCCGCTATCTCCTCTCTCCAGCTCATCAAAATTCCAGCGATTTTTGATCAGCAACGCCACTCCTCCACCCCCCCTGTTCCCTCTGTCTTTCCTCAGGATTTGGTATTCCGTTGGAAAGATGGCATCTGTTATCATACCTGTAAGCTTGGTTTCTGTGAGAGCTATGATGTCCGGTGATGCTTCTTTGACTCTTTCGTGCCACTCCTCCCACTTATTTGTTATTCCATCAGCGTTTGTGTACCATACCTTCAGTTTCCTTTCCAACACTGTGGTTTGGGGGGCCTGTGAGGGTGGGAGACCTGGTGGCATACTGTGGGATTCTATAGCTCGGTGTTGGGTGGAGGCTGTGGGTATGGATTGTAGTGTGTGTTGGGATGGTGTGATAGGTTGTATGGTTCTGAGAGTAGTTGTGTGTGTGCTTGCCCTTGCTGTTCTGTCCTGCTCTGACTGACCTCTGCTGGTTCCCTCCTTGTCTCTTTCCTAGCTCCTTTCGCTTTTTTGTCCTCTCCCTCAGCTGCTGTCGTTCTGATTTTGTTCTGTCTCTGTCTAGGAACACCCTCTTGTACTCTTCCGAGTATTTCAATCGTGGTTTCTCTTGGAGGATCCTGTTCCGCACTGTTTCCGTCCTGAGAATCAGCTTGTGTGTGTATGTGTGTGTATGTGTGTATGTATGTGTGTGTGTGTATATGTGTGTGTATATGTGTGTGTATATGTGTGTGTATGTGTGTGTGTATATGTGTGTGTGTGTATGTGTGTGTGTGTGTGTGTGTGTGTGTGTGTGTGTGTGTGTGTGTGTGTGTGTGTGTGTGTGTGTGTGTGTGTGTGTGTATGTACTCACCTCACCTAATTGTACTCACCTAATTGTGGTTGCAGGGGTCGAGACTCAGCTCCTGGCCCCGCCTCTTCACTGATCGCTACTAGGTCCTCTCTCTCTCTGCTTCCTGAGCTGTATCATACCTCTTCTTAAAACTATGTATGGTTCCTGCCTCAACTACTTCACTTGCTAGGCTATTCCACTTCCTGACAACTCTATGACTGAAGAAATACTTCCTAACGTCCCTGTGACTCGTCTGAGTCTTCAGCTTCCAGTTGTGACCCCTTGTCCCTGTGTCCCCTCTCTGGAACATCCTATCTCTGTCCACCTTGTCTATTTCCCGCAGTATCTTGTATGTCGTTATCATGTCTCCCCTGACCTTTCTGTCCTCCAGTGTCGTCAGTCCGATCTCCCTCAACCTTTCCTCGTACGACATTCCCCTGAGCTCTGGGAGTAGCCTTGTTGCAAACCTTTGTACTTTCTCTAACTTCTTGACGTGCTTGACCAGGTGTGGGTTCCAGACTGGTGCTGCATACTCCACTATGGGCCTAACATACACAGTGTACAGTGTCTTGAACGATTCCTTATTAAGGTATCGGAACGCTATTCTCAGGTTTGCCAGGCGCCCGTATGCTGCAGCAGTTATGTGGTTGATGTGTGCCTCCGGTGATGTGCTCGGTGTTATGGTCACCCCAAGGTCTTTCTCCCTGAGTGAGGTCTGTAGTCTTTGTCCACCTAGCCTATACTCTGTCTGCGGTCTTCTTTGCCCCTCCCCAATCTTCATGACTTTGCATTTGGCTGGATTGAATTCGAGAAGCCAGTTACTGGACCACATGTCCAGCCTGTCCAGGTCTCTTTGCAGTCCTGCCTCATCCTCGTCCGATTTAATTCTTCTCATCAACTTCACATCATCTGCGAACAGGGACACTTCAGAGTCTATTCCTTCCATCATGTCGTTCACATATATCAAAAATAGCACTGGTCCTAGAACTGACCCCTGTGGGACCCCGCTCGTAACAGGCGCCCACTGTGATACCTCTTCACGTACCATGACTCGTTGTTGCCTTCCTGTCAGGTATTCCCTTATCCATTGCAGTGCCCTCCCTTTTACGTGTGCCTGATCCTCCAGCTTCTGCACTAATCTCTTGTGGGGAACTGTGTCAAAGGCCTTCCTGCAGTCTAGGAAAACGCAATCTACCCACCCCTCTCTCTCGTGTCTTACTTCTGTTACCTTGTCATAAAACTCCAGGAGGTTTGTGATACAAGATTTGCCTTCCATGAACCCATGCTGGTTTTCATTTATAATCTTGTTCCTTTCCAGGTGTTCGACCACTCTCCTCCTGATAATCTTGTGTGTGTGTGTGTGTGTGTGTGTGTGTGTGTGTGTGTGTGTGTGTGTGTGTGTGTGTGTGTGTGTGTGTGTGTGTGTGTGTGTGTGTGTGTGCGCGTGCGTGCGTGCGTGCGTGCGTGCGCGCGCGTGTATCGCCCGAACTTACACCAGAACAAAGTTATTTCATTTAAGCTGAAAAAGCAACACTTTTCTAACACTGTGTGAACATGCTGTTGCTGCTGGCATCTGAGGCAGTGTTCAGAGAAACCAACAGTGAGGCAGAACACAACCAACAGTGAGGCAGAACACAACCAACAGTGAGACAAAACACAACCAACAGTGAGACAGAACACAACGAACAGTGATACAGAACAACCAACAGTTATACAGAACACAACCAACAGTGAGGCAGAACACAACCAACAGTGAGGCAGAACACAACCAACAGTGAGACAAAACACAACCAACAGTGAGACAAAACACAACCAACAGTGAGACAGAACACAACCAACAGTGAGACAAAACACAACCAACAGTGAGGCAGAACACAACCAACAGTGAGACAAAACACAACCAACAGTGAGGCAGAACACAACCAACAGTGAGACAAAACAACCAACAGTGAGGCAGAACACAACGAATAGTGATACAGAACAACCAACAGTTATACAGAACACAACCAACAGCGAGGCAGAACACAACCAACAGTGAGACAAAACACAACCAACAGTGAGACAAAACACAACCAACAGTGAGACAGAACACAACCAACAGTGAGACAAAACACAACCAACAGTGAGACAGAACACAACCAACAGTGAGACAGAACACAACCAACAGGAAGACAGAACACAACCAACAGTGAGACAGAACGTAACCAGCCAACAGAACACAACCAGACAGAATACAACCAACAGACAGAACACAACCAACAGTGAAAGAACACAGTGAGACAGAAAACCAACAGTGAGACAGAAGACAACACAACAGAAGACAACCAACAGTGAGACAGAAGACAACCAACAGTGAACAACAGTGAGACAGAAGACAACAGTGAGACAGAAGACAACGTGAGACAGAAGACAACCAACAGTGAGACAGAAGACAACAGTGAGACAGAACAACCAACAGTGAGACAGAAGACAACAACAGTGAGACAGAAGACAACCAACAGTGAGACAGAAGACAACAACAGTGAGACAGAAGACAACAACAGTGAGACAGAAGACAACCAACAGTGAGACAGAACGCAACCAACAGAGAGAACACAACCAACAGTGAGACAGAACACAGCCAACAGTGAGACACAACCAACAGTGAGACAAAACACAACCAACAGTGACACAAAACACAACCACAACTAACAGTGAGACAGAACACAACAGTGATACAGAACACAACCACAACAGCAAGACAGAACACAACCAACAGTGAGACAGAACACAACCAACAGTGAGACAGAACACAACCAACAGTGAGACAACACAACCAACAGTGAGACAAAACACAACCAACAGTGAGACAAAACACAACCAACAGTGACACAAAACACAACCACAACCAACAGGGAGACAGAACACAACCAACAGGGAGACAGAACACAGCCAACAGGGAGACAGAACACAACCAACAGTGAGACAGAAAACGAACAGTGAGAAAGAACACAACCAACAGTGAGAAAGAACACAACCAACAGTGAGAAAGAAAAGAACCAACAGTGAGAAAAAACGCAACAGACAGAACGCAACCAACAGAGAGAACACAACCAACAGTGAGACAGAACACAACCAACAGTTAGGCAGAACACAGTGATACAGAACGCAACCAACAGAAAACAACCAACAGTGAGACAGAACACAGTGATACAGAAAGCAACCAACAGAACACAACGAACAGTGAGACAGAACACAATGAACAGTGAGACAGAAGACAACCAACAGTGAGACAGAAGACAACCAACAGTGAGACAGAAGACAACCAACAGTGAGACAGAAGACAACCAACAGTGAGACAGAACACAACCAACAGTGAGACAGAACACAACCAACAGTGAGACAGAAGACAACCAACAGTGAGACAGAAGACAACCAACAGTGAGACAGAACACAACCAACAGTGAGACAGAAGACAACCAACAGTGAGACAGAACACAACCAACAGTGAGACAGAAGACAACCAACAGTGAGACAGAAGACAACCAACAGTGAGACAGAACACAACCAACAGTGAGACAGAACACAACCAACAGTGAGACAGAACACAACCAACAGTGAGACAGAACACAACACACAAACAAAGAAAAGAGAAAAAAATATCAAGGATAACACCAAATGTCGAGATAAAAAAAAATGGAGTTAAAAAGATTTAACGCAGGGAATGTTAGTGTGGAAAATGTCTCGTCACACACACACACACACACACACACACACACACACACACACACACACACACACACACACACACACATGAACAGAGAAGCAAATATAACGCAACAGTGATTAAAATCACACAAAATGCTTGAATGATGCAGATTGCCATATGTATGACGCAAGTTTGGACAAATATGGCGCAGGTTGGGAAAGTTGACGCGTTTTAAAAATATTTTTACAAAGGGAAAAATAATGAAAATATAAATACGATTTTGACAGTCATTTTCTGTGGACATTTTCCAATTTTCTTCGAATAATTTAAAATTTGATGACAATTCTCTTGTCAATTGTAAAGTTTTGCAGCAGCTGTGCTGGAGGAGCGACTGGTAAGGCAAGATGCAGCGATATATTCGCCTTCAACAGCTAGTTGAACAGATAAATTTATGCACAGAAGCTAAAATATAGGCGTTAAGAGGATGGACGTCTTAATATCGAGCAACTGTACGCTTTTGTTGATAGAATTCTGAGGCGAGAAATTACAGGAAGTTTGTAAAGTGTTAAAAAAAAAGTGGACGACAATTTTGCTAGTCTTGAATTTTTTTTTTTTTAGTCTTATCAAGTAACCAGAACTGTTTGAAAGCTGGTGAAGCTAGAAGTCAGGTCAAGGTGGTTGGGAGGTGAGGACGCAGCCAAGGTCATATCAAGTGTAATTCGAAGATTTTATATTTTCACAATGAACAGAGACGAGTATCTACTAGAGAAACAACGTCGAGCATAAGATTTACTACGTTAGAGCTGTTGTACACTAAGACTGATTCAAGGAGACGGCGTCTGTGAAGACTTGAAGAGGTCAAGAGGATTCTGGGACAAGTCCAGACCAGACTCCAGTCCCTAACACGAAGAAAAAAGAGCGCCTGTCAACGTCAGCAGAGTTCTTTAAATCTTTTGGAAAGGAAGTAGTCAGTTCATCGACGTACTGAAGAGGGCGAAGTAGAAAGTGTAGTAAAAGCGAAGAGCATCGGTTGTAGAGGATACAATAACATATATCAGACCAAGTGTATAAGTTTAGCAACTACTTCTGTTCCTCCGGCGACTGATGTCGGGAGTTTGCTCAGGTTCTCTCTCTCCAATATACTGGTGAAACTGGTCGCTCCCTTTCTGATAGAGAACGCAAATTGTGTGTGGTCGCCTTGTTGCTGTCACTAAAAGCGTTGTTTTATGTCGTGTTAGGGACCATGGCAACCCAGCAGGGGCAGCAGACAGAAGAGAAACAGCAGCAGCGGCCCTAGCAACATAACAGCAGGAACAACTAAAACAAGAGCAATAGAAGGAGCAGCAATAGAACTAGCAACAGCAGAAACAATAATAGAAGCAGCAACCCCAAAAGTAGTAGAAAGAAAAAAAACAAGAAGAAGAATAACAAGTGCAGTAGAAACTCAATCTCAACAAAAGCATCATTATCAACAGCAACAACAAAAATAACAGCAACAGCAGCAGAAACAAGAGCACCACCATTCAGTAGCAGCAACAGCAGTATCAACAAGAACAACAACAGCAGCAGCAGTAGAAACTCCATGAGCAAGAAAGTGTAAGAAAATAAAAGGCAGCAACTCATCTTGGTCGGCCATCAAGGCGATAATAAACGCACTCAAGCAAGTTAACATTCTCTGTAATTTTTCCCTTTTGTTTTGTTTTGTTTGGAAGCCGTCGTGCTGAGGCCAGCCACGCGGACCAGCTAAACTGATGCCCAAGACAGTTTTGGCTGAGACAAGACGAGCTTTTTTTTCAAGACTGGTGACTGAGGCAAGACGACCTCTCTTTCAAGACTGATGCAAGACGACCTTCCTTTCAAGACTGAGGCAAGACGACCTCTCTTTCAAGACTGAGGCAAGATGACCTCTCTTTCAAGACTGATGCAAGACTACCTCTCTTTCAAGACTGAGGCAAGACGACCTCCCTTTCAAGACTGATGCAAGACGACCTCTCTTTCAAGACTGAGGCAAGATGACCTCTCTTTCAAGACTGATGCAAGACGACCTCTCTTTCAAGACTGAGGCAAGACGACCTCCCTTTCAAGACTGATGCAAGACGACCTCTCTTTCAAGACTGAGGCAAGATGACCTCTCTTTCAAGACTGATGCAAGACGACCTCCCTTTCAAGACTGATGCAAGACGACCTCCCTTTCAAGACTGATGCAAGACGACCTGTCTTTCAAGACTGATGCAAGACGACCTCCCTTTCAAGACTGAACACAGAGGCGCCGGAATATGGTGATCACTCACATGAAAGGGCAGCAGAAACATATCACAGCAACACTGGACGTGCTCATACACAGCCTGACACATCATCCACGCATCATCCACACAGCGTTCTCACAGCGCTCCTCACAGCCCTCTCACAACCCCCCTCACAGCCATCGTCACAGCCCTCTCACAACCCCCCCTCACAGCCATCGTCACAGCCCTGTCACCAGAACTGCACAACTCCTGCCTCAGAGATGTCGGCAAATACACTAAAATAAACCAATATTTGACCTTTACCTATCTGCCAGAAAAAAAAACAAGAAAAGTGACAACGCTAACGTGGTTCATGTAAACAATGATTCACCAGTCTTGTTTACAAGTCTGACATCACTGACCTCATTTGATTAAAAATATATAATTTTCACGCAGAAATATGTACACGTAGGTTGCAAGAATAACAAGAGTGGCATAATGGTCACTAAGCTATGCATACATACCTAAATTCCTGGGCTAGAACCTCCAGGACGGACTTGATGAAGGTGATCCTAATTTATGGCTCTCGGCTCCATTCCTAGCAATTCATGTGAAAAAAATGCTGCCCTAGAATTAAAAATTAAATATGTCTTCACACAACAAGGCGAGACGAGGCGCACGTAAAAAAAAAAAAAAGGCTTCGGAAATAAATATTGCAATAATCTTCGTCCCGATTTCAGTCATTTTTATATATTTCCACTATGTAATTTTTCTCTTTACAGCCTCTTTCACTTTTTAACTGAGTCTATCTTGTCTCATACTTTCTTAAAGAATCTCCATAATGGAGTTAAGAAACATTATTTACAGAATTTCCCTCAAGCCATCGCTATATTTTGCAGTTTATGCCACGTAAATAACAGTGAGAGAGAGGATAGTGAGGGGGGAGAGAGAGAGAGAGAGGATAGTGAGGGGGGAGAGAGAGAGAGAGAGGATAGTGAGGGGGGGAGAGAGAGAGAGAGAGGATAGTGAGGGGGGAGAGAGAGAGAGAGAGGAGAGTGAGGGGGGAGAGAGAGAGAGAGAGAGGATAGTGAGGGGGGAGAGAGAGAGAGAGAGGATAGTGAGGGGGGAGAGAGAGAGAGAGAGGATAGTGAGGGGGGAGAGAGAGAGAGAGAGGATAGTGAGGGGGGAGAGAGAGAGAGAGAGGATAGTGAGGGGGGAGAGAGAGAGAGAGAGGATAGTGAGGGGGGAGAGAGAGAGAGAGAGGATAGTGAGGGGGGAGAGAGAGAGAGAGAGGATAGTGAGGGGGGAGAGACAACCAAAGAGACACAGGTGGAAATATATAACAAAGGTAATGGTGTAATTGGCGTAGGGAAAGGTGAGGTGAGGTCAGCGCCAGAAATTCTTAACGAGACACCCGACACAGAGTCACAGTGAAATATAAAGTAGAAATGCTGTGTGTCACTCAGGTGACCCTCAACACTTTCACTTAAATAATATCCAGAGAAAATAAGAAAAATCATCTTTATTCTGAAGTTTATTACTTTTCCGGTCAAAACTCAGGTCCTCAAAAGTTATTACCCAGGTCAAAGTACGGATCCTCAAATTATCCACGTCAAAGCGCAGATCCTCAAAGTAATTATCCAGGTCAAAGCACAGATCCTCATAGTAATTATCCAGGTCAAAACACAGATCCTCATAGTAATTATCCAGGTCAAAACACAGATCCTCATAGTAATTATCCAGGTCAAAGCACAGATCCTCAAAGTAATTATCCAGGTCAAAGCACAGATCCTCAAAGTAATTATCCAGGGCAGAAGCGAGTGTCTGTGCTTTTTTTTAACCATCTCATTGTTGGTTGTTTTGATAGTGGTCCAATTTATATTCTTGGCACATCGTCCACAAACTCTTTCCTGAGTTAATGGTCCTGTTATTATCTCGATTTTCGAGATCTCTCTCATACTCTCGAGACATTTCTTACTCCCTCTCCTATTCCTCGTTAATATCTTTTTCCATCTCGTGTTTGAAGCGTTCTGACTGGTGGTGTAAAGTTGCAGACAACACCTTCCCCTTCTCCCGATCCCCAATAATTATGAAAATTAACCTGAGGTTCAGTTTTTGTTAGGTGAGGGAGGGGAGGGCCTAAACCTCGTGCTCCACTACGGTGTTAGGTGAGGGAGGGGAGGGCCTAAACCTCGTGCTCCACTACGGTGTTAGGTGAGGGAGGGGAGGGCCTAAACCTCGTGCTCCACTACGGTGTTAGGTGAGGGAGGGGAGGGCCTAAACCTCGTGCTCCACTACTGTGTTAGGTGAGGAAGGGGAGGGCCTAAACCTCGTGCTCCACTACGGTGTTAGGTGAGGGAGGGGAGGGCCTAAACCTCGTGCTCCACTACGGTGTTAGGTGAGGGAGGGGAGGGCCTAAACCTCGTGCTCCACTACGGTGTTAGGTGAAGGAGGGGAGGGCCTAAACCTCGTGCTCCACTACGGTGTTAGGTGAGGGAGGGGAGGGCCTAAACCTCGTGCTCCACTACGGTGTTAGGTGAGGAAGGGGAGGGCCTAAACCTCGTGCTCCACTACGGTGTTAGGTGAAGGAGGGGAGGGCCTAAACCTCGTGCTCCACTACGGTGTTAGGTGAGGGAGGGGAGGGCCTAAACCTCGTGCTCCACTACGGTGTTAGGTGAGGAAGGGGAGGGCCTAAACCTCGTGCTCCACTACGGTGTTAGGTGAAGGAGGGGAGGGCCTAAACCTCGTGCTCCACTACGGTGTTAGGTGAGGGAGGGGAGGGCCTAAACCTCGTGCTCCACTACGGTGTTAGGTGAGGAAGGGGAGGGCCTAAACCTCGTGCTCCACTACGGTGTTAGGTGAGGGAGGGGAGGGCCTAAACCTCGTGCTCCACTACGGATCGAAGCTTAGACTGACATGCTAACCATTTTAGTGATTGTATTGATGAATAAACTTGTAACAGCTGGTCACTTTTTTGCACCATCTGGCAAACAAGGGAAAATTGCAAAAGAAGACAAATTACCATGAACATTGTAAACTGGGGGAAAAATGATATGAGTTCATATTTCAATAAGCTTCAATCAATTAAAAAATTTATATATATATATATATAATATATATATATAATATATATATATATATATATATATATAATATATATATATATATATATATAAGGCAGCCGGGATTGATGGGATAAAGATAGAAATGTTAAAAGCAGGTGGGGATATAGTTTTGGAGTGGTTGGTGCAATTATTTAATAAATGTATGGAAGAGGGTAAGGTACCTAGGGATTGGCAGAGAGCATGCATAGTTCCTTTGTATAAAGGCAAAGGGGATAAAAGAGAGTGCAAAAATTATAGGGGGATAAGTCTGTTGAGTGTACCTGGTAAGGTGTATGGTAGAGTTATAATTGAAAGAATTAAGAGTAAGACGGAGAATAGGATAGCAGATGAACAAGGAGGCTTTAGGAAAGGTAGGGGGTGTGTGGACCAGGTGTTTACAGTGAAACATATAAGTGAACAGTATTTAGATAAGGCTAAAGAGGTCTTTGTGGCATTTATGGATTTGGAAATCCATATGACAGGGTGGATAGGGGGGCAATGTGGCAGATGTTGCAAGTGTATGGTGTAGGAGGTAGGTTACTGAAAGCAGTGAAGAGTTTTTACGAGGATAGTGAGGCTCAAGTTAGAGTATGTAGGAAAGAGGGAAATTTTTTCCCAGTAAAGGTAGGCCTTAGACAAGGATGTGTGATGTCACCGTGGTTGTTTAATATATTTATAGATGGGGTTGTAAGAGAAGTAAATGCGAGGGTCTTGGCAAGAGGCGTGGAGTTAAAAGATAAAGAATCACACACAAAATGGGAGTTGTCACAGCTGCTCTTTGCTGATGACACTGTGCTCTTGGGAGATTCTGAAGAGAAGTTGCAGAGATTGGTGGATGAATTTGGTAGGGTGTGCAAAAGAAGAAAAATTAAAGGTGAATACAGGAAAGAGTAAGGTTATGAGGATAACAAAAAGATTAGGTGATGAAAGATTGAATATCAGATTGGAGGGAGAGAGTATGGAGGAGGTGAACGTATTCAGATATTTGGGAGTGGACGTGTCAGCGGATGGGTCTATGAAAGATGAGGTGAATCATAGAATTGATGAGGGAAAAAGAGTGAGTGGTGCACTTAGGAGTCTGTGGAGACAAAGAACTTTGTCCTTGGAGGCAAAGAGGGGAATGTATGAGAGTATAGTTTTACCAACGCTCTTATATGGGTGTGAAGCGTGGGTGATGAATGTTGCAGCGAGGAGAAGGCTGGAGGCAGTGGAGATGTCATGTCTGAGGGCAATGTGTGGTGTGAATATAATGCAGAGAATTCGTAGTTTGGAAGTTAGGAGGAGGTGCGGGATTACCAAAAACTGTTGTCCAGAGGGCTGAGGAAGGGTTGTTGAGGTGGTTCGGACATGTAGAGAGAATGGAGCGAAACAGAATGACTTCAAGAGTGTATCAGTCTGTAGTGGAAGGAAGGCGGGGTAGGGGTCGGGCTAGGAAGGGTTGGAGGGAGGGGGTAAAGGAGGTTTTGTGTGCGAGGGGCTTGGACTTCCAGCAGGCATGCGTGAGCGTGTTTGATAGGAGTGAATGGAGACAAATGGTTTTTTAATACTTGACGTGCTGTTGGAGTGTGAGCAAAGTAACATTTATGAAGGGATTCAGGGAAACCGGCAGGCCGGACTTGAGTCCTGGAGATGGGAAGTACAGTGCCTGCACTCTGAAGGAGGGGTGTTAATGTTGCAGTTTAAAAACTGTAGTGTAAAGCACCCTTCTGGCAAGACAGTGATGGAGTGAATGATGGTGAAAGTTTTTCTTTTTCGGGCCACCCTGCCTTGGTGGGAATCGGCCAGTGTGATAATAAAAAAAAAAAAAAAATATATATATATATATATTTATATATATATATATATATATATATATATATATATATATATATATATATATATATATATATATAGTTCATGTTAATAAATTTAACTCATACGTTAACAAATGTAATTCATACGTTAACAAGTATTAAGTAGTAGATACACAAATAACCCGCACAGAGAAGAGAGGAGCTTACGACGACGTTCGGTCCAACTTGGACCATTTACAACGTCACACTAACGAGAAGTAGAGCAGGACGGGTATACATAAGCAGGAAGTGGTATATACTCGTCCTGCTCTACTTCTCGTTAGTAGGAATCGACACCATGCCCAGCCCTTTTAGGGCAGGGTAGGTGCCTGAGCCCGAGCTTGTAGCTCACAAGACTGTCATTCCCATTAGCCCCCTTTGGGCGGGGATGGCAGACCAGAAAGGCCTAGCTTGTGGCTAGGCCTGGGGACAGTTGGTCCCAAAGATGAGGAGGTACTTGTGCCTCCTCCCATGGGAGACTTAGGTCTCAGACACTCCGTAAAGAGGGAGTCAAGGCCGGGCCACCACTTGGACAAGGCCCGGGCCGGGAGAATACCGGCGAATCTTTAATAATAATAATTCTCGTTAGTGTGACTGTAAATGGTCCAAGTCGGACCATTTACAAAGTCGTTGTAAGCTCCGCTCTTCGACGTGCGGGTTATTTGTGTATCGTTCCAGTCACGGAATTGTGCCTTTTTTTTTATTAAGTAGTAGGTTCTCCAGTGTTGTCCCGTCCCGGGTCTTTTCCAGTTGGTGA
>NC_091305.1:17200779-17217272 GCF_038502225.1 Cherax quadricarinatus | reverse complement strand
ATTTATGTCCTACACCCTGGCCATGCCATCCTATACTGCTTGTTGTTACACCCTGGCCAAGTCATTCTACACTGCTTGTTGTTACACCCTGGCCAAGTCATTCTACACTGCTTGTTATTACACCCTGGCCAAGTCATTCTACACTGCTTGTTGTTACACCCTGGCCAAGACATTCTACACTGCTTGTTATTACACCCTGGCCAAGTCATTCTACACTGCTTGTTGTTACACCCTGGCCAAGTCATTCTACACTGCTTGTTATTACACCCTGGCCAAGTCATTCTACACTGCTTGTTGTTACACCCTGCCCAAGTCATCCTACACTGCTTGTTGTTACACCCTGGCCAAGTCATCCTACACTGCTTGTTGTTACACCCTGGCCAAGCCATCCTATACTGCTTGTTGTTACACCCTGGCAAGCCATCCTACACTGCTTGTTGTTACACCCTAGCCAAGTCATCCTACACTGCTCGTTACACCCTAGCCAAGTCATCCTACACTGCTCGTTACACCCTGGCCAAGCCATCCTACACTGCTTGTTGTTACACCCTGGCAAGCCATCCTACACTGCTTGTTGTTACACCCTGGCAAGCCATCCTACACTGCTTGTTACACCCTGGCCAAGCCATCCTACACTGCTTGTTGCTACATCCTGGCAAAGCCATCCTACACTGCTTGTTGTTATATGCTGGCCAAGCCATCCTACACTGCTTGTTGTTACACCCTGGCCAAGCCATCCTATACTGCTTGTAGTTACATCCTGGCCAAGCCATTCTACACTGCTTGTTGTTAAATCCTGGCCAAGCCATCCTACACTGCTTGTTAAATCCTGGCCAAGCCATCCTACACTGCTTGTTACACTCTAGCCAAGCCATCCTACACTGCTTGTTACATCCTGGCCAAGCCATCCTACACTGCTTGTTACATCCTGGCCAAGCCATCCTGCACTGCTTGTTACACCCTGGCCAAGCCATCCTACACTGTTTGTTACACCCTGGCCAAGCCATTCTACACTGCTTGTTGCTACATCCTGGCCAAGCCATTGTACACTGCATGTTGCTACATCCTGGCCAAGCCATCCTACACTGCTTTTTGTTACACCCTGGCCAAGCCATCCTACACTGCTTGTTGTTACACCCTGGCCAAGCCATCCTACACTGCTTGTTGCTACAGCCTGGCCAAGCCATCGTACACTGCATGTTGCAACATCCTGGCCATGCCATCCTACACTGCTTTTTGTTACACCCTGGCCAAGGCATCCTACACTGCTTGTTGTTACACCCTGGCAAAGCCATCTTACACTCATTGCTACATCCTGGCCAAGCCATCCTACACTGCTTTTTTGTTACACCCTGGCGAAGCCATCCTACACTGCCTGTTACACCCTGGCCAAGCCATCCTACACTGCTTGTTGCTACATCCTGGCCAAGCCATTCTACACTGCTTTTTGTTACACACTGGCCAAGCCATCCTACACTGTTGTTACATCCTGGCCAAGCCATCCTACACTGCTTTTTGTTACACCCTAGCCAAGCCATCCTACACTGCTTGTTGCTACATCCTGGCCAAGCCATTTTACACTGCTTTTTGTTACACCCTGGCCAAGCCATCCTACACTGCTTGTTGTTACACCCTGGCCAAGCCATCCTACACTGCTTGTTGCTACACCCTGGCCAAGCCATCCTACACTGCTCGTTGTTACACCCTGGCCAAGCCATCCTACACTGCTTGTTACACCCTGGCCAAGCCATCCTACACTGCTTGTTACATTCTGGCCAAGCCATCCTACACTGTTTGTTGTTACACCTGGCCAAGCCATCCTACACTGCTTGTTACATTCTGGCCAAGCCATCCTACACTGCTTGTTGCTACATCCTGGCCAAGCCAGCCCACACTGCTTGTTTCATCCTGGCCAAGCCAGCCCACACTGCTTGTTTCATCCTGGCCAAGCCATTCTACACTTCTTGTTGTTACATGCTGGCCAAGCCATCCTACACAGCTTGTTGTTACACCCTGGTCAAGCCAGCCACACAGCTTGTTGTTACACCCTGGCCAAGCCAGCCCACACAGCTTGTTGTTACACCGTGGTCAAGCCAGCCCACACAGCTTGTTGTTATACCCTGGTCAAGCCAGCCCACACAGCTTGTTGTTACACCCTGGTCAAGCCAGGACACACAGCTTGTTATACCCTGGTAAAGCCAGCCACACAGCTTGTTGTTACACCCTGGTCAAGCCAGCCACACAGCTTGTTGTTACACCCTGGTCAAGCCAGGACACACAGCTTGTTGTTATACCCTGGTCAAGCCAGGACACACAGCTTGTTGTTATACCCTGGTCAAGCCAGCCACACAGCTTGTTACACCCTGGTCAAGCCAGGACACACAGCTTGTTGTTATACCCTGGTCAAGCAAGGACACACAGCTTGTTGTTACACCCTGGTCAAGCCAGCCACACAGCTTGTTGTTATACCCTGGTCAAGCCAGGACACACAGCTTGTTGTTATACCCTGGTCAAGCAAGGACACACAGCTTGTTGTTACACCCTGGTCAAGCCAGCCACACAGCTTGTTGTTACACCCTGGTCAAGCCAGGACACACAGCTTGTTGTTACACCCTGGTCAAGCCAGGACACACAGCTTGTTGTTATACCCTGGTCAAGCCAGGACACACAGCTTTTTGTTATACCCTGGTCAAGCCAGGACACACAGCTTGTTGTTACACCCTGGTCAAGCCAGCCACACAGCTTGTTGTTATACCCTGGTCAAGCCAGGACACACAGCTTGTTGTTATACCCTGGTCAAGCCAGGACACACAGCTTGTTGTTATACCCTGGTCAAGCCAGGACACACAGCTTGTTACACCCTGGTCAAGCCAGGACACACAGCTTGTTACACCCTGGTCAAGCCAGCCACACAGCTTGTTGTTACACCCTGGTCAAGCCAGCCACACAGCTTGTTGTTACACCCTGGTCAAGCCAGCCACACAGCTTGTTGTTACACCCTGGTCAAGCCAGGACACACAGCTTGTTGTTACACCCTGGTCAAGCCAGCCACACAGCTTGTTGTTACACCCTGGTCAAGCCAGCCACACAGCTTGTTGTTACACCCTGGTCAAGCCAGGACACACAGCTTGTTGTTATACCCTGGTCAAGCCAGGACACACAGCTTGTTACACCCTGGTCAAGCCAGGACACACAGCTTGTTACACCCTGGTCAAGCCAGCCACACAGCTTGTTGTTACACCCTGGTCAAGCCAGCCACACAGCTTGTTGTTACACCCTGGTCAAGCCAGCCACACAGCTTGTTGTTACACCCTGGTCAAGCCAGGACACACAGCTTGTTGTTACACCCTGGTCAAGCCAGCCACACAGCTTGTTGTTACATCCTGGTCAAGCCAGCCACACAGCTTGTTGTTACACCCTGTTTAAAATATTCCGGAGTACAGGAAACTATTTATGGATTTGGACGTAAAATAGATTAATTTTATCACCAGAGAACACCTGGTCGGAATATGAGTGTGTCTTCACACCAACAACGACACAATATGAGTGTGTCTTCACACCAACAACGACACAATATGAGTGTGTCTTCACACCAACAACGACACAATATGAGTGTGTCTTCACACCAACAACGACACAATATGAGTGTCTTCACACCAACAACGACACAATATGAGTGTGTCTTCACACCAACAACGACACAATATGAGTGTGTCTTCACACCAACAACGACACAATATGAGTGTGTCTTCACACCAACAACGACACAATATGAGTGTGTCTTCACACCAACAACGACACAATATGAGTGTGTCTTCACACCAACAACGACACAATATGAGTGTCTTCACACCAACAACGACACAATATGAGTGTGTCTTCACACCAACAACGACACAATATGAGTGTGTCTTCACACCAACAACGACACAATATGAGTGTCTTCACACCAACAACGACACAATATGAGTGTGTCTTCACACCAACAACGACACAATATGAGTGTCTTCACACCAACAACGACACAATATGAGTGTGTCTTCACACCAACAACGACACAATATGAGTGTCTTCACACCAACAACGACACAATATGAGTGTGTCTTCACACCAACAACGACACAATATGAGTGTGTCTTCACACCAACAACGACACAATATGAGTGTCTTCACACCAACAACGACACAATATGAGTGTCTTCACACCAACAACGACACAATATGAGTGTGTCTTCACACCAACAACGACACAATATGAGTGTGTCTTCACACCAACAACGACACAATATGAGTGTCTTCACACCAACAACGACACAATATGAGTGTGTCTTCACACCAACAACGACACAATATGAGTGTGTCTTCACACCAACAACGACACAATATGAGTGTCTTCACACCAACAACGACACAATATGAGTGTGTCTTCACACCAACAACGACACAATATGAGTGTCTTCACACCAACAACGACACAATATGAGTGTGTCTTCACACCAACAACGACACAATATGAGTGTCTTCACACCAACAACGACACAATATGAGTGTCTTCACACCAACAACGACACAATATGAGTGTCTTCACACCAACAACGACACAATATGAGTGTCTTCACACCAACAACGACACAATATGAGTGTCTTCACACCAACAACGACACAATATGAGTGTCTTCACACCAACAACGACACAATATGAGTGTCTTCACACCAACAACGACACAATATGAGTGTGTCTTCACACCAACAACGACACAATATGAGTGTCTTCACACCAACAACGACACAATATGAGTGTGTCTTCACACCAACAACGACACAATATGAGTGTCTTCACACCAACAACGACACAATATGAGTGTCTTCACACCAACAACGACACAATATGAGTGTGTCCTCACACCAACAACGACACATTATGAGTGTCTTCACACCAACAACGACACAATATGAGTGTCTTCACACCAACAACGACACAATATGAGTGTGTCTTCACACCAACAACGACACAATATGAGTGTCTTCACACCAACAACGACACAATATGAGTGTGTCTTCACACCAACAACGACACAATATGAGTGTCTTCACACCAACAACGACACAATATGAGTGTGTCTTCACACCAACAACGACACAATATGAGTGTCTTCACACCAACAACGACACAATATGAGTGTCTTCACACCAACAACGACACAATATGAGTGTGTCCTCACACCAACAACGACACATTATGAGTGTCTTCACACCAACAACGACACAATATGAGTGTCTTCACACCAACAACGACACAATATGAGTGTGTGTTCACACCAACAACGACACAATATGAGTGTGTCCTCACACCAACAACGACACATTATGAGTGTCTTCACACCAACAACGACACAATATGAGTGTCTTCACACCAACAACGACACAATATGAGTGTGTGTTCACACCAACAACGACACAATATGAGTGTCCTCACACCAACAACGACACATTATGAGTGTCTTCACACCAACAACGACACATTATGAGTGTCTTCACACCAACAACGACACAATATGAGTGTCTTCACACCAACAACGACACAATATGAGTGTGTGTTCACACCAACAACGACACAATATGAGTGTGTCTTCACACCAACAACGACACATTATGAGTGTCCTCACACCAACAACGACACAATATGAGTGTCTTCACACCAACAACGACACAATATGAGTGTCTTCACACCAACAACGACACAATATGAGTGTCTTCACACCAACAACGACACAATATGAGTGTCCTCACACCAACAACGACACAATATGAGTGTCCTCACACCAACAACGACACAATATGAGTGTGTCTTCACACCAACAACGACACAATATGAGTGTCTTCACACCAACAACGACACAATATGAGTGTGTCTTCACACCAACAACGACACAATATGAGTGTCTTCACACCAACAACGACACAATATGAGTGTGTCTTCACACCAACAACGACACAATATGAGTGTCTTCACACCAACAATGACACAATATGAGTGTGTCTTCACACCAACAACGACACAATATGAGTGTGTCTTCACACCAACAACGACACAATATGAGTGTGTCTTCACACCAACAACGACACAATATGAGTGTCTTCACACCAACAACGACACAATATGAGTGTCTTCACACCAACAACGACACAATATGAGTGTGTCTTCACACCAACAACGACACAATATGAGTGTCTTCACACCAACAACGACACAATATGAGTGTGTCTTCACACCAACAACGACACAATATGAGTGTCTTCACACCAACAACGACACAATATGAGTGTCTTCACACCAACAACGACACAATATGAGTGTCTTCACACCAACAATGACACAATATGAGTGTGTCTTCACACCAACAACGACACAATATGAGTGTCTTCACACCAACAACGACACAATATGAGTGTCTTCACACCAACAATGACACAATATGAGTGTGTCTTCACACCAACAACGACACAATATGAGTGTGTCTTCACACCAACAACGACACAATATGAGTGTGTCTTCACACCAACAACGACACAATATGAGTGTCTTCACACCAACAACGACACAATATGAGTGTCTTCACACCAACAACGACACAATATGAGTGTGTCTTCACACCAACAACGACACAATATGAGTGTGTCTTCACACCAACAACGACACAATATGAGTGTGTCTTCACACCAACAACGACACAATATGAGTGTGTCTTCACACCAACAACGACACAATATGAGTGTCTTCACACCAACAACGACACAATATGAGTGTCTTCACACCAACAATGACACAATATGAGTGTGTCTTCACACCAACAACGACACAATATGAGTGTCTTCACACCAACAACGACACAATATGAGTGTCTTCACACCAACAATGACACAATATGAGTGTCCTCACACCAACAACGACACAATATGAGTGTGTCTTCACACCAACAACGACACAATATGAGTGTGTCTTCACACCAACAACGACACAATATGAGTGTCTTCACACCAACAACGACACAATATGAGTGTGTCTTCACACCAACAACGACACAATATGAGTGTGTCTTCACACCAACAACGACACAATATGAGTGTCTTCACACCAACAACGACACAATATGAGTGTGTCTTCACACCAACAACGACACAATATGAGTGTCTTCACACCAACAACGACACAATATGAGTGTGTCTTCACACCAACAACGACACAATATGAGTGTCTTCACACCAACAACGACACAATATGAGTGTGTCTTCACACCAACAACGACACAATATGAGTGTGTCTTCACACCAACAACGACACAATATGAGTGTCTTCACACCAACAACGACACAATATGAGTGTCTTCACACCAACAACGACACAATATGAGTGTCTTCACACCAACAACGACACAATATGAGTGTCTTCACACCAACAACGACACAATATGAGTGTGTCTTCACACCAACAACGACACAATATGAGTGTCTTCACACCAACAACGACACAATATGAGTGTGTCTTCACACCAACAACGACACAATATGAGTGTCTTCACACCAACAACGACACAATATGAGTGTGTCTTCACACCAACAACGACACAATATGAGTGTCTTCACACCAACAACGACACAATATGAGTGTCTTCACACCAACAACGACACAATATGAGTGTGTCCTCACACCAACAACGACACATTATGAGTGTCTTCACACCAACAACGACACAATATGAGTGTCTTCACACCAACAACGACACAATATGAGTGTGTCTTCACACCAACAACGACACAATATGAGTGTCTTCACACCAACAACGACACAATATGAGTGTGTCTTCACACCAACAACGACACAATATGAGTGTCTTCACACCAACAACGACACAATATGAGTGTGTCTTCACACCAACAACGACACAATATGAGTGTCTTCACACCAACAACGACACAATATGAGTGTCTTCACACCAACAACGACACAATATGAGTGTGTCCTCACACCAACAACGACACATTATGAGTGTCTTCACACCAACAACGACACAATATGAGTGTCTTCACACCAACAACGACACAATATGAGTGTGTGTTCACACCAACAACGACACAATATGAGTGTGTCTTCACACCAACAACGACACAATATGAGTGTCCTCACACCAACAACGACACATTATGAGTGTCTTCACACCAACAACGACACATTATGAGTGTCTTCACACCAACAACGACACAATATGAGTGTCTTCACACCAACAACGACACAATATGAGTGTGTGTTCACACCAACAACGACACAATATGAGTGTGTCTTCACACCAACAACGACACATTATGAGTGTCCTCACACCAACAACGACACAATATGAGTGTCTTCACACCAACAACGACACAATATGAGTGTCTTCACACCAACAACGACACAATATGAGTGTCTTCACACCAACAACGACACAATATGAGTGTCCTCACACCAACAACGACACAATATGAGTGTCCTCACACCAACAACGACACAATATGAGTGTGTCTTCACACCAACAACGACACAATATGAGTGTCTTCACACCAACAACGACACAATATGAGTGTGTCTTCACACCAACAACGACACAATATGAGTGTCTTCACACCAACAACGACACAATATGAGTGTGTCTTCACACCAACAACGACACAATATGAGTGTCTTCACACCAACAATGACACAATATGAGTGTGTCTTCACACCAACAACGACACAATATGAGTGTGTCTTCACACCAACAACGACACAATATGAGTGTGTCTTCACACCAACAACGACACAATATGAGTGTCTTCACACCAACAACGACACAATATGAGTGTCTTCACACCAACAACGACACAATATGAGTGTGTCTTCACACCAACAACGACACAATATGAGTGTCTTCACACCAACAACGACACAATATGAGTGTGTCTTCACACCAACAACGACACAATATGAGTGTCTTCACACCAACAACGACACAATATGAGTGTCTTCACACCAACAACGACACAATATGAGTGTCTTCACACCAACAATGACACAATATGAGTGTGTCTTCACACCAACAACGACACAATATGAGTGTCTTCACACCAACAACGACACAATATGAGTGTCTTCACACCAACAATGACACAATATGAGTGTCCTCACACCAACAACGACACAATATGAGTGTGTCTTCACACCAACAACGACACAATATGAGTGTGTCTTCACACCAACAACGACACAATATGAGTGTCTTCACACCAACAACGACACAATATGAGTGTGTCTTCACACCAACAACGACACAATATGAGTGTCTTCACACCAACAACGACACAATATGAGTGTCCTCACACCAACAACGACACAATATGAGTGTGTCTTCACACCAACAACGACACAATATGAGTGTCTTCACACCAACAACGACACAATATGAGTGTCTTCACACCAACAACGACACAATATGAGTGTCTTCACACCAACAACGACACAATATGAGTGTCTTCACACCAACAACGACACAATATGAGTGTCTTCACACCAACAACGACACAATATGAGTGTGTCTTCACACCAACAATGACACAATATGAGTGTCCTCACACCAACAACGACACAATATGAGTGTGTCTTCACACCAACAACGACACAATATGAGTGTGTCTTCACACCAACAACGACACAATATGAGTGTCTTCACACCAACAACGACACAATATGAGTGTCCTCACACCAACAACGACACAATATGAGTGTCTTCACACCAACAACGACACAATATGAGTGTGTCTTCACACCAACAACGACACAATATGAGTGTCTTCACACCAACAACGACACAATATGAGTGTCTTCACACCAACAACGACACAATATGAGTGTCCTCACACCAACAACGACACAATATGAGTGTCTTCACACCAACAATGACACAATATGAGTGTGTCTTCACACCAACAACGACACATTATGAGTGTCCTCACACCAACAACGACACAATATGAGTGTCTTCACACCAACAACGACACATTATGAGTGTCCTCACACCAACAACGACACAATATGAGTGTCTTCACACCAACAACGACACATTATGAGTGTCCTCACACCAACAACGACACAATATGAGTGTCTTCACACCAACAACGACACATTATGAGTGTCCTCACACCAACAACGACACAATATGAGTGTCTTCACACCAACAACGACACAATATGAGTGTGTCTTCACACCAACACCGAAACATGAGTATATTCGCACCAAACAACAAAGAATATATGAATGGATTAACGGACACAATAACGAAATTAAAAAAAAAAACAAGAATGGCAAGGACTGAGAGAGAAACTGAACACAGAAAATTATATTCTTTTTAATGAAATGGGAGGAATGAAGATCTGTCTCATCGAGAAGAAATCACTACAGAAGTTAGATAATACTTTAAAGCAATGGTTCCCAAACTGGGGGTAAATTACCCCCTGGGGGTAATTTAACCATTTTTGGGGGGTAATGGAGGGGTGACAGAAAAAAAAGTTATGAATTCTGAAAATCAAGAAAACAATGCGGTACCCGGTATGAGGATTATTGATAACTTTGTCTTAGTATATAAAGTTGTAAAGTAAACCTATTATAAGTAAGTAATAAAGTTAAACCAAATAATAATAAACATCAAAAACTAATATACAGTATTAGAAAAGAAGAAATATATAGCTAAATGCGTGGAAACCCAAAAGTATTTTGACAAGTATGCTTCAGGACAAAAGTCACTCAGTAGCCCAGATCGACCTGTCCAGTACGCGTCACTCACTTCCTGAGGCTGCCTCTATTTCACACTGTCAGTTTATCTGTGAGCATCAGCCGAGGTAGACATAAGCTGGTATGTATGTGTACTGCCCTGTGCAGTATATAGTTAGTATTTACCCACTGTTACTGTGAATTTTTAGCTATTATTAATTTTATACATAATGTATGTGTGGTTCTTACGTTTTCAATGGTTTTGCTAGGATTAGCAGAGTATGCGAGGCTGTATACGTTCACGTTTAGCCATATATATCAATAATAACAACATTTTGTGAAAGGGGTAACATGCTTTATGTGGCATGTTAAATTGGGTAACAAGCTGAAAAAGTTTGGGAACCACTGCTTTAAAGGAAAGAGTTAAGATGGACAAGGAATGGATATCGAATACAAGTGAAGTAGAGGAGATAAAATAATTGGAGGAATGTACACCAAAGTTAGAAGCTGGTTATACAGGAATAAAATATCTATACAATTAGATAAAAATGTGCAACTGTTTCATGACATCACAGAAAATGTTAATAAAAGCTATAAGAAGGGAACTAAAGAATTGAAGGAGCATGTAGGTAAAATAGAAGATTGTTACGTTAAAATATCTGTAGAAAATAACAGAAATACAACAGTTTATTGCGTTATCTAAGGAAATTATGGTTAAGGCTAACATTAGTCTTGAAATAAAATAAAGAGCAAGTTTTTCTTAAAGCTATTGAGGGAAAACTGCAGCAGAGGAAAATACTATAGGTTTTATATGCACTGAAAAAAAATCAAATGACGATAAGTAAGAGAGAGGAAGTCACAGTAATGAGATAACAAAGGGTTTAGATAATTTTTTTTTCATTCTCGACAATCTAGAAGGATTTGGAGAACTGGAAAGATAAGGTCGGGCCAGTGAAAATAAAATTCGCTCAAAATTAAACGAAAAGGAAGAGTTGAAGAGTTGTTAAAGAAGCTAAACACACAAAGAAATTAAAGAGGCCGTAAGGACATATTAATTAGACAAGACCTTCCTCAACACGACGCCGTACAATGAAAAGAATTCGTAAAGAATACTGAAGAGTTAATTAAGACAGAAGTGAAGAAAGAATTTTTTGTTTTATAAAGCAATAAATTAATATCATTATGTCAAATTATTTCTGAAAGAAGCGAGCACAGGATAGTGGCCAGACTAACAGATAAGAAAAGTCGTAGAAACGTTAAAACCCGTGTCGGGGCCTCGTCCTGGTGAATATTACATCATCCCGGACTAAAATCAAAACAAAGGGGAAACGGTGAGAGTAATCCATTTGTAACTTATGTATATTTTAATAAAGACAAAAAATGAGACTAGAAGGGGCATTACACATGAGACGAAACCTGCTGGAGTCTAACAGAAACTAAACTAGAAAAGACATATATACGAGTTTGTGATCGACGGTAAGAAGGCAAGGAGGAGAGAAACTGACAATAATGGTGGGAGAAACAATACAAGCGAGATAAATTAATATCCAAATCATAAAACTGAAATTGGATGCTGAATTACAGATGGCTATGAGAGCAAAGATGTAATATTTTTTATTCTTCCCTAAAACATTCAAGCGAGTGGAAGAGCCATGACACTCGGCAGCCCTTGAAGAATGACTGCACTGTGAGGAATGTCAGAGTGCGGCACCCGGGTACAAGTGGAACACAGGACAGCAGTCATGGAATTCCTGCTTGCTGGAAACGATACTATCTCGCTGCAGAGATCTCGTTATGAAATCTGTATTCATTCCTCCCTTTTCTTTTTCAGTTTCTCCTTTATTTTCTTCTCGTGTTTTCGATTTTTTATCATTTCTTTCTTTGCCCCTTCCTTCCGTTTCTCACCTCTTCCTTCATTTCATATTTCCATCAAACCTCCCGTTCATTCTTGCTCCCTCTATTTTCGTTCTCTCGCCCCTTGCTTCCTTGTATCCTTCCAGCTTTTCCTTCCTTCCATTCTTCCCTTATGTAGAGCGGAATGCGTCATAAGGACTCTGTGTTTCTACTTTCAATATTCATAAAAAAAAGGGAATAATCGAAACCGTAATGTAATATATATATATATATATATATATATATATATATATATATATATATATATATATATATATATATATATATATATATATATGTCGTGCCGAATATGTAAAACTGGTCAGTTAGCAAGAACTCATTTAAAATTAAGTCCTTTCTAAAATTTTCTCTTATACGTTTAAAGATATATTTTTTTCATTAATGTTAATGTAAAAAAATTTATTTTTGCGCCAAAAGAATCTTAGAAAACTTACCTAACCTTGTTATAATAAGCGCAATTTATTTTAGCCTAAGCCAACTAAATATATTTTAGATTTGTTTACAATAATTTAATACTAAACAAACACAGTGAAATACATTTTTTTCGTTAGGTTCAGAATAATTTTCGTGAAATTATTGCATACACAATTTTTGCTTGTCCTATATGGCAAGATGAACGTTGCTATTTAAGCCAAGATCGCAAGTTCTGCCTATTCGGCACGACATATATATATATATTATATAAATATATATATATATATATATATATATATATATATATATATATATATATATATATATATATATATATATATATACGCAATAAGATATATATACGCAATAAGATCACAGTAAACAGGTGATATCAGAATATGCAAAGCAACCACTGTGAGAGTGAAATTCCAAGCGCTTTCGTGACTTCTCACATAATCAAGGAACTATATATGATAATGTGAGAAGTCACGAAAGCACTTGGAATTTCACTATCCTTTCACAGTGGTTGTTTTGTGTGTGTGTGTGTGTGTATATATATATATATATATATATATATATATATATATATATATATATATATATATATATATATATATATATATATAAAACATGCCGGGAATTCTGTCCCGGGAACCTTTAATTTAATGGAGGGATTACAACTATTATACTTCTCCATGTCGAGATAAAGTGCTCCTGTTGTCTATGACGACACTTCTTGACACTTATTGTATTTAATATCATTTTATGTTTCTTATCCATTTAGATGTGTTTATTTCTTGACGTTTATTATGATCTACAAGTTTAAAATGTCTTATATCAGCATTTTAATGTCAATTACAATATTAAACCCAATTATGCTGTCACGGACACTAGGAATAACAAGCTACTTCCTCATATTAAGGAACTAAATAGTTTTTGGAGAGTCAAGAATGGCTCTGAGGGTTTCCTTTAAGTTTTATGGCCGGAAAGGTTGATTCTACATTAATATTTACACTGAAGCTGCAGTAATAAAGGAGCCGATACAATGACCAAAAACTGTTAAAAAATATTATAAATGTTGAGAGGAGGTTTTATACACACGTATTCATACACATTCTCAAGTGTCGAATGTTTGCTGGATGTACGTTGTAACTGCAAGATTTACCTGTTATCTTAAGTGTTTATGAGCGAAGACAGTGATAAAGCTCGTTTTTAATGTTTCTCATTAGAACTGACTGAACTTAAGTTCCATACTTCATGTCCAGACAACGTCCAGATAAAGTAGCATATTCCATAGCCAGATAATTCTGAAAGAGGTTCCCAGCTAAGGCCATTACTCTCTCATCTGCCTGTTTTTTACAAGTGATTGAAATACTACTGTGGTCAAATCTTACTATTTAATCTTCAGTTATAAAAGGGGAAACCGGAAAACCGAGAGAAGGTCTTGGTCATATGGCCAAAAGCTCTGCCGAATAGTTCATCATCTGACCAAGGTTCAGTAGAAACTTTCATATTTAACCCCGCGGTTCTCTGCCTCAGGCTACATTCTTTTGCCCAAAAAAATAAAAATGACATAAATATTTTATGTAGCACTAATATGAGGCAGGTCAGGTAACAGCTTCCTAATGGATGCAATATTAAAGCGAAAAAAATAATTCTGGCTACCCATCATACATGTTTGATTTAGTTCTGTGCGCGGCCGGTGTTCCCGTTTTTTTTTTTTTTATATTTATTTTCCTTGTCTGATATCGTAGTTTAAAACTGCGATGAAATTTACAAGCTTAAAATCTGTTGCGATACCTCAGCTTATTTACAGGCTAAGAGGTGTTGTCCTAACTCAGCTTATTTACAGGCTGAAGATGATGCTGGGCTTTGAAATGAGCTAGGGAGGGTGAGACCTCAGGTCATTTCATAGCCCAGCCGTGTTAACATGCATCACTCCTTTATCCCAGGATCTTACTGGCAACATCCAGGTAAACACAGCCACTGTGAGGTTAACAGGGACGAAAGCCATAAAGTGACTTTGTTTTTATTATTATTTATCGCTTTTAGAGAAGAGTTTTCCCTTACGTCTTTTTTTTTGCATTTATGTCTCCAATTCAGTTGAAACAACCTGTCACCATGTGTACGAAACGTTCAGTTTCTTTATGCTGATGGATCTCGAAAGAGTCAATGTTACAGTGAGAGGTCTCTGTGGCAATTAGGATAACCCTCTCCTCACTCCTTTCAAGATCCACAGGATTGACAGTCTTGTCTCCGACTGTGGCTGCAGCGACAGGAACCGGCTCGCCAAACTCTTCGGACAGCTTCTCCCACATGTGAAACAATCTTTATCCTCAATCCTCCTCCCCTTCTTCTTCCCGGGGACGGAGAGGATGCATCCTTCGTTGCCTCACCCTTAATCTTCACTCTGTCCCCGAGGATGGATAAGATGCATTCTCCGTTGCATCAACCTTAAGCCTCTGTCCTCTCCTTCCCCCGAGGATGGATAAGATCCATCCTTCGCTGCTCCGCTAACATATGACGAATATTGTTTGGATTAGCGGCACAGTGCCTGTGCTAGGCTACCGGCTATAGTGCCTGTGTTACGCTACGACCACAGTGCCTATGCTAGCCTACCACAGTGCTTGTGCTAGGCTACCACCACAGTGCCTGTGCTAGGCTACCACCACAGTGCCTGTGCTAGGCTACAACCACAGTGCTTGTGCTAGGCTACAACCACAGTGCTTGTGCTAGGCTACTACAGTGCCTGTGCTAGGCTACGACCACAGTGCCTGTGCTAGGCTACTACCACAGTGCCTGTGCTAGGCTACTACCACAGTGCCTGTGCTAGGCTACTACCACAGTGCCTGTGCTAGGCTACTACCACAGTGCCTGTGCTAGGCTACAACCACAGTGCTTGTGCTAGGCTAGTACAGTGCCTGTGCTAGGCTACGACCACAGTAGTTGTGCTAGGCTACTACCACAGTGCTTGTGCTAGGCTACTACCACAGTGCCTGTGCTAGACTACTACCACAGTGCCTGTGCTAGGCTACTACCACAGTGCCTGTGCTAGGCTACTACCACAGTGCCGTGCTAGGCTACTACCACAGTGCTTGTGCTAGGCTACTACAGTGCCTGTGCTAGGCTACGACCACAGTGCCTGTGCTAGGCTACTACCACAGTGCCTGTGCTAGGCTACTACCACAGTGCCTGTGCTAGGCTACTACCACAGTGCCTGTGCTAGGCTACAACCACAGTGCTTGTGCTAGGCTAGTACAGTGCCTGTGCTAGGCTACGACCACAGTAGTTGTGCTAGGCTACTACCACAGTGCTTGTGCTAGGCTACTACCACAGTGCCTGTGCTAGACTACTACCACAGTGCCTGTGCTAGGCTACTACCACAGTG